>NC_047657.1:1926412-1941039 GCF_902201215.1 Prunus dulcis | reverse complement strand
CCTTAGCCATGGCAATTACTATTCATTTTTTTGTTTTTTCCTCCTATTTTTTAATGAAAATAATTAATTTGGGTAATATTTTCAGATAAGATTTTCGGATTCCTACGTGTCAAGACTATTCATAATCAGCTAAAATTTTCGGATAAGATATTTGGATTCAAATTTCGGATTAATTTCAAAGTTCAAATTTCAGATAAATTTTTGGGTTCAAATTTCGAATGAATTTCAAAATTCAAATGGGCCTCGGCTCCTTCTCGACGGGTGAGTCTTGACTCATAGGAGAATCGAGAGGTGAATCCGATGTCATTGAATCACGGAGTGGCGTCTCGTTTAACACAACCTCCGGACCCGTCGGAATAATTATGAAGCGTTTGCAATATTTCACCACCTCCCAACATTCATGATGGTTGAACCTTTTTTTGCCACCCCCGGTTGCACCGAACCACATTTGTGCTTGAATCATCTATTTAACAAAAAAATGGAAATGCAATCAATATTTAAAATATATTGGATATGCAAGAAATATTAACAACATATTGAAAATGCAAGCAATATTAACAAAATATTGAAAATGCAAGCAATATTAACAAAATATTGAAAATGCAAAAAATATTAACAACATATTGAAAATGCAAGCAATATGAACAAAATATTGAAAATGCAAGCAATATGAACAAAATATTGAAAATGCAAGCAATATTAACAAAATATTGAAAATGCAAGCAATATTAACAACATATTGAAAATGCAAGAAATATTTACAAAATATTGAAAATGCAAGCAATATTAACAAAATATATATATTAGGAGATTAAACTTAATAATAAAAAAATTATAAAATACTTACCTCGTTAGTACGATTTTGCCCACTTCTATAGTTGTCCATCGCTTTTGCTAGGGCATTTCTCCATTTTCCCAACTCTTTATTGAGAATTTTCCACCTACTGGATAATGTCATCTCCGTACGAGTAGACCCCGGAATTTTTTCACAAAATTCGGCATGAATTTTTTTTCCACATATGAAAAAATTTCATCTCATTGCCGGACACGGGACAATGACAAATTTGGAGCCAAACCTCACACAAGGAAACATCTTCCATGGTGCTCCAAGCCCCTCCGGTTTCGATAGAAGAAGCCATAAAAATATGAAATCAAAATGATAGATGAAAAAGAGGAAAATGTTGTGTAAAAAGAGTGAATTATAGTAGAAGTATAATGAAATGTAAGAGTATTGATGTTGAAAGTGAAGGGTATTGATAGGTATTTATAGAAAAAAAATATCAGAATTTTTTAGATTTTTTCTAGAATTTTTTACGATTTTTTTTCATATTTTTTTCACCCAAAAAAGCCTCAGCCGTTGGATTAGAAAGGAGAAACAGATCGGAAGGCAGCGAGTGCGACACGTGGCAGCCTACCGTTGGCGCTGGCGTCGCGCTGACGTCAGCACCCGCGTTTTGGACCTGGGGCTGGTTTCGCCTTCGGGCTGGCCGGAGTTGGTGGGTCCCACACCCAACCCGGGCCTGGGCTCCCCGTTGGAACGAATTTTTTTTTCGGCCCCCCCCAGCCTTGGGCTCGGTCTCCCCGGTGGAACCGCTCTAAGGGATGGAGTTGCTCTTATAACGCAACTACACAATTGGGTTTGTTAAATATTCTAATATCAAAACTGTACTAAGAGTGCAATTACTTATAACTCAAGCCATTAACTCAGCAATTAATTTATGTGTTCAATTCCCTCGGCATCGGTAAGCTTCGGTGACACAATCACTTTGGTGATAAGAAAGGAAGGAAGTTTCAGTGAGGTGTTGTGGAAAACATAGTCCTTTCTCATGATTTCCTTTCTATAGTGGGGTGACGCGCTTTTCCACCTGTACAGTGCCTCTCCTCTGTCTTTTATCTGAACTTTCCTGTGCAAACAAACTTGAGGTAAAGAAAAATGGCACATCCCCCAAACCACGGAAGTTTTCCTTGAAATTTCCTTTTACTTTTTTGGTGGAAAGCATTCGTCCTTCCACTTTGTAAAACACTTTTACATTTTTCCTTTTGTTTTTTTGTTTTTGTTTTCACCTTGACCCTTATCCTGCGTATTGGACTTGTTGAGCTCTTTCTTGGGGAGTTCCTCATTTCTTCTTCGGTTTCTTGCCTTAACTTTTGAGTCTCTTTTCTATGAAAATTGTTTTGGAAATTTCCTTTTTTCTCTTGATAGTTTACATTTTATGGATTGTGCTATGATGTTCATATCCATTCAACTCACTTTAATAGCCATTCAAATTATCCGTGGTTTCATTAGTGTTTGTTTGTATTGATTTGATTCCTTACTAATATTTTTTTTTTCTCCTTACATGGTTTCATTAGTGAATTAAATTTTATCTTTTTATTGCTTTTGCAAACCGAAGGAAAAAAAAAAAACTATTACTTGGAAGGTAGGTAGGTATATAAATAAAATTAAAAAAAACCAACAAAATAAGAAAACAGCTTATATGAAAAACAAAATAAAATAAAATTAGTGAATTATCATTTCTGGAAACAGAGAAGGAAGCTGTCTGTATATCAAGGGAAACAATTAAAGTGGACTGCTTCAAGATGTCATGTAAATATTTTCCTCTCTAGAAAAATAAAACCAAAATTGGGAACTTGCTTGGACCAGATCACTTTTCCCTCGTCATCATTAAGCTTAAGAAAGAAAAAAAAAAAACAGAACACAATCACTTTGGTTCCAGGGGATCATTTTTACCTTGTGCATTTACCTCTCTCTCTCTCTCTCTCTCTCTCTCTCTCTCTCTCTCTCTCTCCCCCATTATTTGGTTTCTACAGCCCCCGTCTTTCATCTGAACTTTCTGAATTAACTTGGATTTCTTTGATTTCTATTAGAATGGAGAGATGCTTGTTAAGCACCATTCTTAATTAGCATTGACGATCGGCTTTGATTTTTATTTTATTTTTCAAAAGAAAGATTAATTGGACGAAAAGTTCATTTCATTATTGTCATATCAAAACTGGAAAAAGCAAAACAAAAAACTGGATTTTCTCATAAAAAAAAGTTGGGAACTTGCTTGGAAATTTATAAGCACTTGGCACCCGATCACTTTGTTGAGAAAAGAAATTTCCTTTCACTTTTTTGGTGGAAAACATTTGTCATTTCACTTTTGTAGTACATTTCCTTGAATTAGAGTTATAAAAAATGTATTTTCTAATCATAAAAAGACAGATACGTCAATTTGACGTCAGAGAGAAGACCAACCGATTCTACAATTGACACATAAGAAAAGACCCACCACACCGACACCAAAAAATAACTAAAAAAGAAACCGTGTTATTTCTCTCTCTCTCTCTCTCTCTCTCTCTCTTCCATTATTTCCTTTCCTACGCATGTGACATGTCCCATCCCTCCTCTTTTCATCCGTTCCTTTAACTCTCGGGTGACAATTGTATGTTTTTTTCAATTTTCTGGTGACAGTTGACTTCGCATCTTGTTTTTGGTTGGATTGGTTTGTTTTGCTGCCAATTCTCTGGCAAGTGATTGTGGTGCTGTTCCGCTGAGCTGTTATCCGAGTTGCTGCGTTTCCATTTCATTAATCTCTAGTTTGTTTTGCTGGGTATTTGCTCTCTTCCCTTCTCTTTTGCTTAATACGTTTTCAATTACCCAAATGAAAAATTAAAGCTACCATTTTCATTTTATGTATTTCCTGAGTGTTTGCCGAACCAGATTTCCAAGAACTGTATTTTTCCAATGGCCTTGAGCACCCAAAGAGCCTCTACATCTCGTACTTCAGCTGAATGGGCTCCTCCTCCCCATTGGAAGCATGATGTCTTTTTGAGTTTCAGGGGTGAAGACACTCGCAGCGGTTTTCTATCCCATTTATACCATGAACTGCAGTACTGGCAAGCAATTAAAACTTTCAAGGACGACCGAGACCTTGAAATAGGAGCAACTATTTCTCCGGAGTTGTTGACCGCAATCGAACAATCACATCTTGCCATCATTGTTCTCTCCCCAAATTACGCTTCTTCCACCTGGTGCTTGGATGAACTTTCCAAGATTCTTGAATGCATGCAAGACAGACAGAGAATTCTACCAATCTTTTATCACGTGGATCCTTCCGATGTACGAAATCAAAGGGGGAGTTTTGCGGAAGCCTTCACTAAGCATGAAGAAAAGTTTAGGGTGGTGAATTGGTGGAGAGCTACTTTAAGAAAAGTAGCCAATCTCTTCGGGTGGGATTCAAAGCATGAAGAGTTTAGTGGAGATGTAGAGATGGTGAAACGGTGGAGAGCTGCTTTAACAAAAATAGCCAATATCTCTGGGTGGGATTCAAAGAATTATCCGTAAGCATGCATGGATTGCTTATTTCTTAACAAGAGCTCTACTTGGATGTTACGTTTCAGTTCTTGTCTTAATCAATAACCTTGGATGTTATATTTATGAATTAATGGTTATTTTATTTTTTTCCTTGTAGGTCGGAAGCAGAGCTTATTAAACACATTGTCAAATGTGTGTTTAGGAAAGTGGATCCACCGTTCATGTTGTCAGGTTCTCTAGACAAGTTAGTCGGAATTGATTCTGCACTTGAGCAACTACATTTGCATTTAGCTCTCAAAGATAATGATGTTCGCTTTATAGGGATATGGGGGATGGGTGGGTTGGGCAAAACAACCCTTGCTAAGCTAGTTTTCGAGAGAATTTCCCTTGATTTTGAACTTAGCTGGTTTCTATCTAATGTGAGAGAGGTTTCTGGAAAACACGGTGATCTAGTTCATCTACAAAGACAGATTCTTTCCCCAATCTTGAAAGAAAATGTTGCCTGTGTCAAGGATGAAGAAGCCGGAACCCGTTTCATTCAGAACCGTTTACGGAATAAAAAGGTTCTTCTCGTGCTTGATGATGTGGGTCAACTAAACCAATTAGAAAAACTGGTTGGAAAGAAAGATTGGTTTGGTGTGGGGAGTAGAATTATCATCACAACTAGGGATGAGCGTCTACTAGTTGAGCATGGTATAGAGAAAGTGTATAAGGTCATTGTATTAAAGGATGATAAAGCTCTTGAGCTCTTTTGTCGACATGCCTTTAAGAAAGATCAGCCTAAGGAAGGTTTTCAGGAACTGTCTCGGCATTTCCTAGCTTATGCCAAAGGCCTTCCATTAGCTCTTAAAACTTTGGGGCGTGCTTTGTATGGGAGAGATCAAGATGCGTGGAAGAGTGCGTTGCATAATCTAAACAAAATTCCTGATCCAGATATTTTTGATTCACTCAAAGTAAGTTATGATGGACTAAAAGAGATGGAGAAGAAAATTTTTCTGCATGTTGCGTGTCTCCATAGAGGGAAGAATAAAGAGCAAGTAATTCAAATACTAGACTGTATCCTTGACATTTCCAGTCATATTTTGATAGAAATTCTTATTGAGAAGTCTCTGTTAACTATTGAGAAAGGCCACTTTCGTACCAACATTGTCGAGATGCATGATTTGATACAAGAAATGGCAAGGAGAATTGTTCATGAAGAGTCTCCCAAGCCTGGTAAACGCAGTCTTTTGTGGCATCACAGTGACATTTCTCATGTATTCATGAACAATACGGTAAGAAGTTATTTAGAGATACTATATATACTTGGACCAAAATATATGTCATTTTTCAAATGAGAAGTTATTTAGAGATATTAGACTTTAATGAGATGAGATGAATTAACTTTTTCCTTTTCTTAATTATATGTATATTAGGGAACGGAAGCAATTGAAGGCATAGTCCTAGCTCTGCCCAAATTAGAAGAAGTGCCCTGGAATTGTACTGAAGCCTTCAATGAGATGCACGGGTTAAGGCTCCTTCACTTTCATAATGTGGTGTTTTCTTCAGGCCCTAAAATTCTTCCAAATTCCTTAAGAATTATCCAGTGGCATTGCTATCCTTCCAAATCGCTCCCATCAAGGTTTGAACCACATGTACTTTCTAAACTAGAAATGAGGTGTAGCAAACTTGTCCGGCTTTGGGATGGAGCAAAGGTAAGATTCTTGAAATACGGCATTTTGTAATTTTTTAAAATTATAATTATATTGTACCTTGTTTTAATTTGGAAGGTTTTTTGAAACTTATAATTCTACAACGTTTATGTACTGCCAGGATTTTCCGAAATTGAAATATATGGATCTTTGTTTCTCTAAAAAATTGACCAGTATCCCAGATTTCACACGTATGCCAAATCTTGAGGAATTGGATCTGCAAGGTTGTAAGAAGTTAGGCAAGGTTCACTCATCTATTGCAGTTCACAAAAAGCTGAAGGTTTTAAGACTTACTGGATGTGAAAGTATCAAGAGTCTCCCAAGTGAGTTGGAAATGGATTCTCTTGAACACTTTTCTCTTAGGGGTTGCTCAAAACTGAAAAAGATTCCAGAATTTGGGGAACATATGCAGAACGTGAAAGAGATTTATCTATGTGAGACTGCTATCGAGCAAATACCTTCATCAATTGAACGTTTGGTTGGCCTTGTTTCTCTATTTATAAATGATTGCGAAAGTCTCTTGAGTCTACCGAATGCGATATGCAATTTGAAGTCTCTTAGACAACTCATTGGGAACGGATGCTCAAAAGTTGACAAACTCCCAGGGGAGATGGAGTGTTTAGAGTCGCTTGAATTAAGTGGAAGTGGTATGAGAGGGCCGCTTGGTGCTATGAAAAATCTCAAAATTTTAGACCTTAGTGGATCAGTTGCTTCTTTAAATCCTGACCCTGAGCGTTGGGGTTTGGTGTTGTCTTCTCTAAATCGTTTAGGGTCTTTGACGAAATTAGATCTGAGTGATTGTAATATTGGTGAAGGAGCCATTCCATATGATATCGGCTGCTTGTCTTCTTTAAAAGAGTTGGATCTTAGTGGAAACAATTTCGTTAGCCTTCCTTCAAGCATTAGATACCTTTCTGAGCTTCGGTATCTTCAATTGCAGAGGTGCAAAAGGCTTGAGCAATTGCCAGATCTTCCGCCGAAGGGATATTCCTCAATACTTGTATATGTAGACGACTGTACTTCCTTAAAAAGGTTGTCAGATCCATCAAAGTTGAGCGAAGGAGCCAATGTGTACGATTTTAGGTTTAGTTGTTTTAATTGCTTCAGATTGGTTGAAGAAGAAGGCTGGATTAATAATAGAATATTTGCAATGATAATGAGTTATTTCTCCGCTAAGGTACACACACTCTCTCTCTCCCTCTCTCTCGCTGAATGAATATATATTATATATATATTCGTGGTTTTCTTTCTATATAGTAAGTAAATATAATTGTAATTCTTTTGGTACAGGCACCTGATGACTGTATTATATGGCCTGGAAGTGAAATTCCAGATTGGTTCCATAATCAAAGTGTGGGAGATTCAATAATTGTGGAGCTGCCCCTACCACCACAAACATCTAGTAACTGGGTTGGGATTGCTTTATGTGTTGTTTTTGAAGATTCTGAACATTTGAAACGTCTAGGCTACTTTTTGTTCGAAATTCTCTGTCCATGGGAATCGTATGAAGTTAATTTTGAAGTCGGGGATCTTAGGTCACAACACCTTTTGGTTTTCTATTTGCCTCGCAATTATCGCGGTCTCAGAAATGCCTCAAGCAGTTATCAATTATCATTTGAAGGGTTTTATTTGTCAAAGGAATATTTGGACAAAAAACTGAAAACAAGCTCGATTATAAAGAAATGTGGAGCCCGTTTGGTGTACGAGAGAGATTTACTGAAAACCCTGATACCAGCAGTATATGGATACGATGACGAGGCAGGTTCAATTGATAATTGATAGTGGAAGTGGTAGCTCTGATGAGGAAAACTAGTGTTATTCACAAAGTTTCAAATTTATGAGAATGAACCAACCACAAGTTCTCAATCAGCGAAAACAGTAAGATATTAGTAGCAACCATGAGGCAATACTTGAGACAATGCCAATCATCATTTTTGGAAACAGAGAAGGAAGCTGTGTGTATATTATTAGAGGAAATAATTAAAGTGGACTGCTCTCTGGAGAGTTTGCTTTTTGGGTTTTGTAGAGAATGTGGTACCAACCTTCGAACCCAAGACCACTAGGCAGTCCGGAGAGTTTACTTTGGCCCAACTACCGCGTATAAATACCTTCTTATCCCCGCCCTCTTACTCTTTTCCCACTTTCGCCCAACTCCCCGGAACGCAGCTCTCTCTCATTCGCGCTCTCTGTCTCTGTCTCTGTCGTTTATTTTCTCCATAGAAATCGAACTGAGACCTCTCTCCGCTGGGTTTCTCTTTCTCATATCAGTTAAACGGTAAGCATCCTCTTCCTTTGAATTTAGGGTTTATTCTTCTAAATTAAATTTAGAGTTTTTTCTGTTAAATTAGGCTTATTGAATTGGGTCTACCGAGTGTGATATGCAATCTGAAGTCTCTTAAAATCCTCTGGGGTTGCTCAAACTTGACAAACTGCCAGTGGACATGGAGTCTTTAGAGGAACTTTATTTAGACGGAAGTGCAATGAGAGAGCTGCCGCTTGTTATAAAAAACCTCAAATGTCTAAGCTTTGCTAAATCATCAACTTCAAGGGATGGCATTGGCATTGGCATTGGGTGGGGCCTTGACTGTTTATTTGGTAGCTTTGATGACAATGAACCAGGAAGTAATAGCTCTGACGACGACGATGAACCAATCAGCAAAAGATTCAAGAAAGTCTAAATTATTTTGTGCTTGGTTCAATCATTCAATGAGGTAGGAGGAGAGCAGAAAAACTTTTCCATTTGCAAATACATAAATGCAGGATATACCATGATATTTTTGGGTTGTGAATCTTCTTAAGTTGTTCGTAAATAAGTTGTTCAATTAATGATGAGGAAAAACAAGCAATTGGTGGCATTCTCAAAGTTCTAAATTTGACTGCGTCATTCTATCTCTGTTCATAGTTCTTGTATTAGGTAGGAAGAGAGAGAGTAATTCTCTTGTTACATCTTGTTTGTATAGTTTGCAGGATGTGCAGTAATTTTCTGTTCCTCCATTTAAACTGCTCTGTCAGATTTTATTGTTTTCAGAATGAAATGAACCTAGTCACCTAGTGCTATTCTATAAACAGATAACTCCGGATAATGTACTGAAAACAGACAAGTAAGCTTCTGTATGCCATGAAAATGCACACTGTAAATCAACATGTTTGGTAACTGAGGAGTAACTTGTTGTTGTTGGTTTATAAGTGCTGCTGCTGAGATAGTTTATTATTTCAGTTTGAAAAATGTAGCCGTTGGATAACAGTCCAACTGTGCAGTTAGGATGTAACTGTGCATGCCATGTGTCTCTATCTCATAGGGTAGTGAATGAATGGCTGAGATGTAAATGATGTAATAGGAATGTTCTAATTCCTAACGGTTTTGTCAGATGCAATATACGTATGTTTTGCGTGGGAGCTGAGCTAGTATTCTGCTAGCTCTTCTTCTTCCCTAAGCTCTCTCTCTCATTTTTCTTCAGATCACATTTTCTCATCTAAGAGTTAAAATACAAGATAATAGTCTCTGTATTCTAACAGTTGTGCTTAGATGGTTTCTGCTGTAGGTTCAAGTCCACATATTGTATACAGTTTGTTGGTCAGGTTATCTCCAAATTTGAGATTTACTTTAACTATGGGTTCCATAACAATGAAGTTGCACAAAAATTGCTCTTAGAATATAAAAAAATGTATATGTTTTAGGCATACAGTTTAGAAATAAGATTTATTTGCTACTCTAATTCTCAATGGAACATATAAATCAAGCATAGTATGAGATTGAAGAAACAAGATAGCAGAAAATAGACTTGATTAGTTCTTTATTTGAGATATTGTAAAATTGGTTTTGAAAAAAAAAAAAATTAAAAATATTGAGACGTAAAACAAATTTATGGGTCATGTTGTAGGTTTTATTAGTTAATACAGAGAATAACAATAATGTAACTTGAGATGCAGTGTTTTGGCCCTTGAATTGTTTAATATATATTTCAATTGAAACTCGTCCCTTCATCTTACAATACCCACTTTTTATGCAGATGAATTGGGAGAAACTTATGAAGATGGCCGGTGCAGTTCACACTGGTGGAAAGGGTAGCATGAGGAGGTGGGTGAAATTTCAGCTTGAAACTCCTTTTCTCTACCAAGTTGATTCACAGAGGCTGAAGTATCAAGTTTTAGCCTTACTGGTTTTGAGTTAAATATATGTGCAGTTGATAATTTATATGTGTGCCAGTTTCATGTCTGATATGCATTATATTGAGCACCTGATCAAGTGGTTTACTTCATCAAATTATTGATTTGCAATTTGAGTTCATTATGTGAAGCAGTTAGCCTGATGGCATGTTGAGTGGATTGTTGTCTTTTGTTGTTTTACCATGTTTATTTTATCTTATTCTTGTAATTTTTTTTGTTTGAAGATGAGAAATACCTTAATTTTTAGAGTTAACTGCTCTTTCCGGGGGGGACAGAGTGTTTTTAATATCAATTTGTATAACGTGCAATCTTTATGTGGCGAACTGCGAACTTAAGTACAATAATCATTTACTGTATGCTGCATTTGGTGCATTAGCTAGTCTAAAGTTCCTCGTTAAACCAGATGATTCCCTAGCTTAAAGAGCCCATAACAGAAAGGTTGTCTCCAATAGACTTAGTGTAATTGTTTTTCCAGTAAAGAGTCTACTCTGGTGGAGAGTGTGATGGGTTCTTCTGCTCTTCTGTATTCGATATTATCTAATGGTGTGTTCTTCTTCTCTTTAGATAGGATTGTTAAACAATTGAGTAGGCAAAAAATAAGAAAGTAATTCAAGTAGTTAAAACTGAGAATTGTTGGAGTTTACCTCAAATAAGCCATCTAGTGCTCTCTGCTGCGGAGAAAATGCTATTTCTGATGTACATAGCATTGTCGGGGAATGGTCATTTTGGACTTAAGACTGCCCTTGAAGTCATTTTATGACCAGTTTTCAGTCATAAATTTTGCACATTCCTGCAGTTGTTTGTAATTAGCACATGTTTGTCGTGTGATCTTCATCTTGTTTGTACGTGATTTTGTTTATTAATTTCTGTTCCCAACTTCAGAAAGGAGAAGACTGTTCACAAGACAACTACCACAGATGACAAAAGGGTTCAGAGCACCATTAAGAGAATAGGGGGTGAACTCTATTCCTGCAATCAAGGAAGTTAACATATTTACGGATGATGTTGTCATCCAGTTCATGAACCCCAGAGGTGAAGCTAACGTGCCAGAACTCTGATCCTGTAAATTATTATCTTGATTTTCCTTGTACATTTCAGTTCAAACAAAGAGTATGCCACTATTTGTTATCTATCTTTTAAATTTGAAGTGATTGTTTAACTTGTTAACCATTTTGGTGTCTTCCATATTTTAAATGCAGTAGTAATTTATAAAAATGGATAGAATATTGGTGTTGTGTTCTTCTTTAGTGTATTTACGCAATGATTTTATTCCGAGGTTTAGCTGTCAATATGTGCCTTGAATTGGAATTTTTTTTATTTCACTCTACTTTCCTCATCAAGCTGAGCAATTCCTTTCCAATATTATATATAGTGTGAAATCAAGACTCTTTCCTTAATCTTTTTAACTTGAACAATGTGATAAAAGAACTGTCCTAGCTAGTTGACCCCTTAAACTTCAGAAGTAAAACCCCTTAAACTTGCCCACTTATCATTTCTAGAACATCCATATTTTTGTGCCTCGGGTAAAAAAAAAAAAAAATTATCCATCGAAGCAGCAATGTTTAGGAGTGGTTAAGAGCAATTAATTTAGAAAAATATTAGTCCACAAAACATTATTATATTAATCAGATTAAAAAAAATAGTGATTATTGAAAGAAAAAGTTGGATTTAGGTTGGTGGCCTCAACATGCTGGATCAATAGAATTCCAGGTTGCACATTAGCTTTTCTTAACCTAATAATACATACGTGCAATGCTAGTTATATATTTATACGTACAGAAGGGATAATCACTACTACGATTTACTATTTGCGCGACGGAATTTTGCGCGACGAATATAGTTTTGTCGCGCAAAGATCACTTTTGCGACGAAAAACATACTCCGTCGCGCAAAGTACAGAAAACTAGCGCGACAAATAATTTCGTCGCGGGAAAGAGGCTATGCGCGACGTAAATATATTTCGTCGCACAAAAGTGGCAAAGTCCATGTTATGGCGCCAAAATCTTGCGCGACGACAAAGATTGTCGCGAATGACAACATTGCGCGACAATACCAAATTTTCGTCGCGCAAAGATGGACAGAAAATTGGCGCCTATTATGGCGGTAAAAAAATTTTGCGCGACGATAGTTTTCGTCTCAAAAGAAAACTTAGCGCGACGAAACAATAAACCGTCGCGTAAGAACACGAGGGAAACTTTTTTTTGGCGCCAATATACATGTGGGTTTTTGCGCGACGGAAATTCCGTCGTCGCGTAAAGTGTAATAGCGGTGCACTCTTGCGCGACGAATTAGTTTCTTCTGCGCGACCAAATGTGTAGTTTGCGCGACGCTATATTGTACATGCGCGACGGAATTTTGTGCGACGAATAATTTCTTTCGTCGCGCAAAAAATCAGATGTCGACACGTGATTGCGCGACGGAAATTTGGTTTTGTGCGACGGAAAAGTGAGTTTGCGCGACAGCGTTTTGCGCGACGTTTTTTGTTTTTCGTCTCGCAAAGTCCTTCTTCTCCATATCTGTGTCTGCCATTGCAGAGGCAGAATGCAAGAATTGCATTCTGCCTCTCTCTCACTCTCCCTCCCTGCTGCTGCTCTGCTGTGAATTCTGTACGTTTATTAGGTATGTATTTTTTGTCGTTAGTTTAAATGTATTAATGTAAATTCGTACTAATGCTATTAATTTTGTTCTCGTTAGGGATATTTGTGATTAGTGATTGGTGGAGAACGATTGAGAAGGTATGTTATTGTAAAAGTTTGTTTGTTATGTTTGTATTTTTTTTTTTGAAGTTATATGTTTATAATGTTGTGAAATTGTGCGTGACGTAGCACAATGTGTTGTGATGTACGAAGTTAATTGAAATTAACTTCGTACTTTTATTTTTATGTTTAGTAACACGTAGTTACCCGTTCGAGATTAGTTGGATTTCGTGCATGGATGCGTAATGCATGACTGCGGTCCAATTAATTCTTGAATTGTCCCATTATTTGGACAGTTTGGTAATGCATAGTGTTGTCACATAATCTTCGACTACAGGATTAGGTTTCGATTGTGGAGATTTCGGTGTCATCTCGGTACGTTCTTCGGGTGGTACGTAGGTATTTAGACCTATGCCCACTTCAAGAACTGTGTCGAGATGCTGCCGAAATTAATCCACGTCGAAATCTAATCTCATGTAACCGTAGGTTACGTGACAGGACTATGCATTCCCGAATGGGATAGGGCCCTTACCGGAGGCATAAGGTGACATTATAACTTCGTTTGAAGTTGTTGTGATTGTTGTGTCGTGATTGTGGTTTCAGGAATTATGAGCAGAAGGTGGATACAGAACCCGAATAGATGCGCAGACGAATACTTGGATGGAATCGAGGATTTTATTGAGTTTGCACGTAGACACACCCCGGGTGCAACTAGAATCCGTTGTCCTTGTAGGAGGTGTAACAACACGTTGTTTGAGTCAATTGAAAATGTTGGATTTCATTTAGTAAGGAATGGAATGATTGAAACATATAGCATTTGGAACCTTCACGGCGAACAAGTAGACCATGCTTCGTCTTCAAATGCCCCAAGAGTGGACAATGTTGAACCTATTGTGGATCCTAATGATCAAGTCATGGGTATTATACAGGATGCTTTTCCATTCGCATCGACCAACATCAATCGGGAAGGGGAAGATGACGTGCCTACACCAATAGACAGTGCGGAGTTTGAACAGTATGAAAAACTGTTAAAAAATGCCAACCAAGAGTTATACCCGGGGTGCGAGAGTTTTTTCGTTCTCACTGCCATTGTGGAGCTAATGCACGGAAAAATAAAGTATCGTATGTCGAACTTGTGTTTCGGTTACTTTTTGGGGGTTTTCAAGAGAATGCTTCCGACGGACAATTGTTTGCCGAAAGACCATAAACATGCACAGAAGGTGTTGCATGGTCTTGGATTGGGTTATGAAAAAATCCACGCTTGCAAAAACAATTGCATGTTATTCTACAAAGAGCATGAAGCGTTGGATACATGCCCTATATGCAATGAGTCGAGGTTCAAAATGACATCCCAGAATAGAACGACTAAGATACCACAAAAAGTGATGCGTTATCTGCCCCTTAAACCTAGGTTGCAGAGATTGTATATGTCGATGCATACTGCCACAGACATGAGATGGCATAAGGAAAAACGGGTAGACGATGATGTGATGCGGCATCCTGCAGATGGGGAGGCATGGAAAGAGTTCGATCGAGCGTTCCCCGAGTTTGCTGCTGATCCCCGAAATGTTAGATTGGGACTTGCCACTGACGGATTCAATCCGTATGGGGTTCTAAACCAACACCACAGCACTTGGCCGATTTTCGCATTCCCATATAATTTGCCGCCTTGGAAATGCATGAAAAAAGAATACATGATGATTACTGTTTTGATAACTGAGGATCCTGGCAGGTCAATTGATGTGTACTTAAGGCCTCTGGTTGATGAGCTGAAGG
>NC_047657.1:1922657-1925045 GCF_902201215.1 Prunus dulcis | reverse complement strand
GTGTTTTGTAATTGACAAATATAAATTGTAGTATTTAATTTTGTCAGACTAACATGTCAATGGTTTTGTATACTATTAGGTGAATAAATTGAAATCATCGAATTCCCCCACTTACAGTGATGAGTTATATAACTTGGCGTTCGGCCCAATTCGCGCTGAATTGTTCTCGGGTTGTAATGTTAACGGCGCCAAATTTTTGGGGGCCGCACGAGATGACAAGTTGTGTACGCAAAACAGCGGTGTCCATGTCCCAGGTGGAGGCGAAAGTACGGACATTGATTTCTATGGCAAACTGACAACTGTCGTGAAATTGCTTTACAAAGATCGATACCAAGTCATCATGTTTAAGTGTCGATGGTTCGATACCAACCCAAATAGGGCGGAAAGTGTTAAAATCGACCATGGAGTACTGTCTGTGAACATTAACAGAACTTGGTATGATGACGACCAGTACATTTTGGCAAACATGGCGTCCCAAATTGTGTATCTAGATGACCCTAAAGCCGGAAACGGGTGGAAAGTTGTGCAGAAGATGGATCATAGGAACGTGCATGATATACCAGAACTAGACCCAAGTGACAACGACGTCGACAATGTGGCTGACCAACGCTTAGAATCTTCAATGGAAAATGATGCGGAAACACTTCGAGATACAAATGTTATACAAGAACCGTTTCAAATAGAAGGAGTGTCTTCAGTCGAAATACCGATTCAGTCAATTACAATTGACCTCGGTGATCTTCCCCGATACGATGTTGCAGTGGGCCCTAGCAACGCCGATGATGCAGTTATAGAGGAGGAGGAGGAAGAAGATTGGGAGACCGAGAGTGATGATAGCGACGATAACGAAAGTTATTATAGTTCCGATGATGAATAATGAATTTATTTGTAAATTTATTATGTTAGTGTATTCATTTTGTGTAATACAAATCTTTGAATATATGTAGTTGTTATATCCAATCCTTATATATGTCAACAAATGTAACATTGTTAAATAAATCTAGTTATAAAACCCTTTTAATAATAATTTGAAAAATTTTATTGACAAAACATTTGACGTAATGAGGTTTATGGCCAATTCTAAATTTGATTGAGTTTTCATGAGTTTATGAAAGTTTATTCCTTCACTTTATAAAACGTAAAGGACATTGTTAAAACATTGTTAAAACATTGTTAAAATTTATTAAAGTTTTCATGAGTTTATTAAAGTTTATTCCTTCGCGTGAGACATTGTTAAAACATACAACAAAATCAAAAATGAAAAAATATTTAGTTAAACAAGATCGGTAAAACAAATAATATAACCCTCTTTATACAAAGTTAAAAAATGATGAACACAAAACCTTTCCAAAAAATACAAAGCATACACAATTTGAACTAAATGAGGAAATAGCGCCAAATCCTTGCGCGACGAATCAACCTCGTCGCGCATAGTTTGCGCGACGCATATATATTCGTCGCGTAAAGTTTGCGTGAAGAATAGACCTCATCGAGCATAGTTTGCGCGACGCATATATATTCGTCGCATAAAGTTACAACACTGTGCGACAAAATATACTTCCGTCGAGTATGGTCTTTTTGCGCGACGATAAGGGGCCCTTCGTCGCGCAAATATATATTAGGGTAACGTTATAGTATAATATATACACACATATATATTTAAAATTGGCGATCGAATTAGTTCATTGTATTCATATGGAGTGAAGGACTGTAGCTGCAAAAAATCATCAACATCGGAGTTAAAATAACCGGTCAATCATCACTTTTTATTTAGAACCGTCGAAAAGTTTTACCCCGTTACTTAATCTCTGAATGTTTTTTTTTGTCCGATTTTTGCTGTCTATGATCTCGAAGTATAAAAAAAAAAGTTTGACGGCTGGATGACTGAAACTAGTTTCGTAGACTGCGTGTGCTATCAAAATCATATATTCACCAAAAACTCAAAAATTTGTTCATACATTTGTCAAAATGTAACTTAACGTTTATGTGGTATCCCCTAGTGTAAAAATCTGAAATTGAAGATCAAATTCAGTCATTGTATTCATATAGGTCAACAAATGTTGCTGTAAAAATTGATCAAAATCGGAGTTAAAATAACCGTTAAATCATGACTTTTCATTTATAACCGTCGAAATATTTTGTCCTGTTCCCTGATATCTGAATGTTTGGTCTTTTTGATTTTTGGCGTATACGATCTCCAAGTATAAAAAAATAAGTTTGCCGGTTGGATCATTGAAACTATCTTAGGGTTTAGGGTTTAGGGCTTAGGGCTTAGGGTTTACATTTTAGGCTTTAGGTTTTGCGCGACGAATACAATATATGCGTCGCGCAAACTTTAAGTGAAAAAGATTGCGCGACGGATAAATTCTCTTCGTCGCGCAATTTGGG
>NC_047657.1:1908743-1922610 GCF_902201215.1 Prunus dulcis | reverse complement strand
TTTGGCGGCCAACAACGTTTTGCGCGACGAATACCAATTATCCGTCGCGCATAGTTCATTAGTTCCATTTTGCGCGACAGAGTTTGCGCGACAACTTCAGGTTCGTCGCGCAACCATTCAGATTCAGCCTCCCGCTAAACCCTAAATCCCAAAATTTTGGCGGCCAACAACGTTTTGCGCGACGAATATTTGTGTGTCCGTCGCGCATAGTTCATTAATTCCATTTTGCGCGACAGAGCACGCGCGACAACTTCGTATTCGTCGCGCAAGCATTCAGATTAGCCTCCCGCTAAACCCTAAATCCCAAAATTTTGGCGGGCAACAACGTTTTGCGCGACGAATATTTGTGTGTCCGTCGCGCATAGTTCATTAATTCCATTTTGCGCGACAGAGCACGCGCGACAACTTCGTATTCGTCGCGCAACTATCCGGATTCGTCGCGCCAACATACGTTTTCGTCGCGCAATTTTTATTTCGTCGCGCAAGGTTCATTAAAGCCAATTTGCGCGACGATGATTGCGCGACGGATTTATGTTCGTCGCGCAAAGTCATATAAATCTGCAGAAACGACCCTAGCCTTCTTCTTCCCCATTTCTGGTTTGCTCCTCCGCCATCTTATCTCTCTCCGCCGTCGCCTCCGTCCTCTCTCTCCGTTCGTACCTCAGCCACCTCCCTGCCGTCACCTCCGCTACCACCCTGCCGTCGCCGCCCCCCTGCCGCGTCGCCGCCCCCCTGCGTTCGGTTTATCCCGAATTTTTGCCGCCGATTTCTCTCTCCTCCGGCCGCCATTTCGGACACCTGAGGTATGATTTCTCGACTACTTTTTGTGCTCTAGCTGATGGTTGGTTAGGATTTACTGAATTGTTGATGTAGGAAATACAAATTATAACCTAGGTTTTGGCCGGTTTTGGAATGTCAATTCCGGACACTTCCGGCCATTTTTCGGGGTAGGTCCGAGAACAAAAGTGGCTCCATTTAATGTTTTGAACCTAGGGTAGGAACCTTGGCCCTTAGTTTTTAGAATTTTCCGGCGAATTTTATCGCTTTGGACACCCACGCGCTGCCGGCGCGTGTGGTGGCTGGGATACTGTGGCAGTGGGGCTTTGGGTCCCAGAGCAATCCCCTGTTTGTCACGGGCGCGTAGGTTTGCTCGGATTTGAATTTGGTTGCCGTTTGAGTCTTGATCGGATTTCGCCTATTGTGCGATTTCCGGGTTTGATATGTTCGGACCGTTGGATCGAACTGAAACTCACGTAGTTGTACCTTTGTGTTTCTAGGATCGTTTAGGATTCGACCGATCGTTGATCGGAGTCCCGGATACTTCGAAATTCCAAACCCTAGGTCAGGCTATGCTTTTAATTAATTAGTTTAAATTCTGCATGACTGCCATGTGCAGATGTCAGACTTGATTAGACGTGGTAGGTCGATGGCGACTGCACCGAGTTCGGATCCCCCGGCTCAGTCGGCATCTGCTGCCACTGCTCCAGCTATGCTGGACCACGTGGTGGTTGGTCCCGGGGCGTCCCAGGCGCCTGCGTCATCTTCGTCATCCGTCGCGCAGCCACCTAGTGCTAGGCGGCGGCACCGACCCACCGACACCATCGACACGACATCGACCGACGGTACTGGTGCCTCGGGATCACAGTCAGGTATAACTACACTTTTGTATTGTTAATTTTATATTGAAATTTGAGATGATGTTTTTTTATTTAACATTAATACCTTATTTCTTTGCAGCGAAGAAGAACAACCGGGGACCGTGTCGTCAGCTGAAGACGGCGAAGGTCACCCGGGTGACCAACTGTCGTATTAGCATCGGATACGACGAGCGCCATCGGGCTGCACCGACGGCGGAGTTGCATAGCTCCTTGGCCCACGACATTGGCCACGTCGTGCGGACCCATTGCCCGATGCAATGGAAGTCTTGGAGGGTCATGCCTAACGAGATCAAGGCGGAGGTTCGCGGCCAGTTGTCGGTATGTACCTTACATTTTCATTATTTTTCTTTAAAATTGTGTATATTTCTATTACTTAACGTATCTAATTAATTGATTGCAGGCGAACTATAACTTGGAGGATCTCGACGAAGAGTCGTTGACGTACGTCAACAGACTCTTCGCTGAGAGGTACAAGCAGTGGAAAAGCGACTTGCACCACCATTTTCAGGCCTATGATGATCCGCAAGTCGCTCTTCAGGAGGGTTGCCCGAAGGAGCTTGAGGGGCGGGAGGATAGTTGGGAGTGGCTCTGCGCTCATTTTCAAGCGCCCGAATTTGCGGTATTTTTTAATTATATTTGTTTAATTATTACTTATTACTTATTAATGTTTATTTTATTTTTATATTTCATTATTATTTAATTTTTTTATATTTTAACTAATACGTTTCATTTTTTGTATAACAGAATAAAGCCCAAGTGAATAAGGGTAATAGGAAGAAGAAGACCCTTCTCCACCATTCCGGCTCCAGACCCTTTTCGTATAGGATGGATGCACTGCGTCGGGTAATAATCACAAAATTTGTATTTCATTTTTAATGTCATTTTTATTAATTTATTTTTTTCATACTAATATTTTTCTTCTCTTGTTCAATTTAGGAGGGGTCCAAGTTCCAAGAGATCGACGTCTTTGGTGACGTTTATGTTCGACCCGGAAATGAATTGGCCGAGTCCCTTCATGTAAGTATTATTTAATTTTAATTCTTATGTTTCGCATTCAATTTGTATGCATGTTTTAATTTATATTTTATGTTATGTTCAACAGACGACGATGGTGGAGAGGAGCCAGTTGGTTCTTCAGGAGTCCGCCTCCCGGCTTCCTCCCGAGACTCCGATCGAGTCTGTGGCTCCTCCACAGGATGCTGGATTTCAGATCTTGACGGAGGCGTTGGATCAGACTCTCGGGAGGAGGCCGGGGACATATTGTCGAGGGATGGGGAATGCCCGGCGGAGGGAACCTAGACCTCGTTCATCGGTGCAGTCTTCACATCAGGTCACTGCTTTGACAGCACATATGGTCACTCTTGAGAACAAGTTGTCGGCCATTCTGCAGTCCCTCGCACAATCCGGCATTCCCGTCCCGCATTTTGATGAGCCGACCCCCGAGCCCGTCCCTCCCGAGCATCCCCCCCAGACCACTGCCCCGGTTGACGCCCAGACCTCTGACCCGCATATTGGCGATGACTCGGTTGATTTTGATGCATTATTTCATTAGTGTATTTATTTTATTTGTAATACATTTATTTTATTTTATAACAATATTTTATTCTAATTTATTTTTATTGCAATTTCATTGTTTAATCAATAAAAAAAAAATCAATTTTATTTAAAATACAAAATACATATGAGCGACGAAAGCTTTCTCATCGCGCGAAATGTTCTACGGCGGACATCTGCGTCTCCCGAACCCGTTATGCGCGACGATATATTTGTCGTCGCGCAATTATTTTTGTCGCGCAAAGATATGTGCGCCGAAAATTATTCGTCGCGCAAAGTTTACGCGACGAACTTGTGTTTCGTCTCCCTATCGTTGGTGCAACGATGGTTTACCCGTCGCACAGTATTGCGCGACGAAAGGTTTGTCCTCGTCGCGCAATGGCTTTCTTCACGACCTTCGCGCGACGGATTGTGCGCGACGAAGTTTTTTTCGCGCTGATTTTTGTGCGACAAAATTGATCTTTGCGCGACGCTTTTGTATTCGTCGCGCAAAGGGTAAAATGTAGTAGTGATTGCATTTGGTGGCATGAGAAGCACAAACATGTTGTATATTGATTCGTGTGTTCCTCTTTTGCTTTGTACTTATATGACTATTTTGTTATCATTTATGTTAAATGCAGGTAAAATGGTATTTTTGTATTATTTTTAATTTATTCACCTATTTTCTTACTCTTCTCTCTCCAGCATTCATCCCTCTCCTCCATTCCTCTCTCGGTTCGTAAAAAGTATGCAACTCTGTTGCTCTCTTTCTTCAATCACTTCTTCATCACCTATTGATTTCTCCCCCTTTATTTTACGTAATATATTTAATTGAAGATGAAAAAATAAGAGGAGAAAATGGGAGCATAAAATATTTGTAAAATTTTAAATTGAAACGTTCCAGCTCTCAGTATTTTATATTTAAATCAAAAGTTCAGGAACCACTAAACCTAAAAACCCACCAAAGGCGGACCTAAGGCTAGACTGGAGTGGGCTCCAGCCTAGGGGAACATTTATGAAATATTAAATATGGTCTTAATTATTATTATAGGTTTATTCCTACTCAAATAAATATTAGCCCATTGTACCAAATAAATATAGCCCACACTTGCATTGTTTTTCTTTTTTTAATAAATTAATAATAGCCCAATCTAAGTAAAGTAAATAATAGCTCAATCCTCTATTTAAAATAAGTCTACTCTTGAAGCATATAGGAAATAATAAACGTCATTCCCATCTAAACCTATATAAATTTGATTAGAAGCAGAACTCACGCTAAGGCCCTATCAACTTGAGCTATTCTAATCGTATTGATATTGGCCTATGCCCACATAGAGCAAACATCAAAAAATTTCTTCTACCCACACAAAACGCCATATTTGAACCTTGAGAACCTAGAGGAAATAGCTCTCCTCCTCCAAAAAATTGTACCAAGTACCAACCTATCTTGAGTGGGTTCTTCAATCTTGGTAAGTTTTTTTATTATTATTTAAAATATATATATTCAATTTCCAATTTTAACTGTTGTTGTGAAGTTTTTATGATTTACGGTTTGAGTGAAAACTTTTGGAGATTGTTGATATATGTTTTGTTTTTGCAACTTGAATTATTAATTAGCATATATGATTTTTAATGTCTAGTATTTTTGGAGAATCAACTTATTGTATCTTGTTGATAAAGCGAAAGATGCATCTAATAGAGAGCAAATGGCCATTGTTTTAAGATTTGTTGATAAGGATAGTTTTGTACGAGAACATTTTTTTTTGAGATTGTTTGGTTTTTATTTATATTTTGTACTTCTTTGTGTTATATTTGCTCATATTGTGGCTCTGTTTGATTTATAAAATTTTATTTACATTTTTGTTTCATGAGAAAAAAGCCTTATAATATATCTCCTCTATAAAATAAAATAAAAATTTAGCCTACTCCTATAAAAACTCCTGGATCCGCCATTAAAACCCACTATATATATAAATGAACTAGCGGTCTTATTGCTCCATGTTGCCGCCTCAAAAATAGCAATCTCTCCATGATGATTAAATCCCACAAACATTCCAAATGAAGGATTTGAGTAATTAGTTTTATAAATGGTGTCAAATTTTGATTTTAAAAAAATGTGGAAATGATGAACCGAAAAAACAATTATGGCTACTTCATTAATTTGTAACAAAAACATTATGGTGTCAGACGCATATTGGCTCTACTTATTTTTTGAAATTATTTTCCAATAAAGCAGCAGACAAGTTTTTAAAACACAAATTTATTTTCTCGTTTTTATTTTTCTTGGAGGTTTGCGCGAATGATTTTAGAATGATCATGTGGCACAATTTTGACCACTGGATCTCTTGAATCAATGATCGTGATTAGAAATTTGGTATTTGGTATGAGGAAAAAAAACTGGCAGGATGAGAACAAGCACAACATGTAAAGAATGTTTGGTTGAAAGATTTTGTTGTATTGACAATAGTATAGCGTGATCCTCAATCCTAGGGATTGATTTGGATTTGTCTACCTATATCAAGTAAACTACTCTATGTACATCTATTGACATATTACAATAATAACATATCAATTACAATATATTATTCTAATACTTCCCCTCAAGTTGGAGAGTGAATGTCATGAAGTCCCAACTTGCTGCTTAATCTAGTGTAGTCATTCCTTCCCAAAGGCTTCGTAAAAATGTCTGCTAACTGAGCATGGGAAGGAACATATGAAGGAGTGATTAGTACGGCAAGCAAATTTTCTCGAACAATGTGACAATCTATCTCAATATGTTTGGTGCGCTCATGGAATACAGGGTTTGCAGTAATATATAAAGCAGCTTGATTGTCACAATATATTAGAGTCGGGTTAACCTGAGGGACTCTCTAATCACGTAGTATGTATCGTTGCCAAGTGAGTTCCAAACAAGCGTCAGCCATGGCTCGATACTTTACTTATGCAGATGAAAGAGAAACGTGTTGTTACTTTTTGGATTTCCATGAGATGAGATAATTTCCCATAAAAAATCCAAAAACTTGTGATAGATTTTCTTGTGGTATGACAACCAGCATGGTCTGAATCACACTAAGCTCTCAAAGCAAGATTGTTAGATGCAGGAAATAATAAGCCTTGACTTGGAGAATGTTTGATGAATCTGAGAACACGGAGTGCTGCATCCCAATGTGGTTTTCTAGGCTCATGCATGAATTGACTCAATGTCCGGACTAAATATACTATGTCGGGCCTTGTTACAGTGAGGTAGATCAAGCGTCCTACTAACCGTCGGTATTTCATAGGAAACTTATGTGGGCGAGAGCCTAAGAGACATGCATCCTATAATATCTCCAATTCATGTTTTCTTTTGAGACATGAAAATACCTTTATTGGAATGAGAGAACTCAATACGCAAGAAGTATTTTAAATCACCAAGGCCCTTGATGCGAAAATGCTTAAGGAGAAAAGATTTGCACTACTACAAAAATCAAAATAGACGACGGGAAACCACCGTCGTCGAGCAGGTTTTCCAACGGCCGTGAAATCGACCGCTAACGACGGTTAATAGCCGACATCGTTAAGTCATTCAACGTCCAGATTTATTACTAACCGACATTTAATTACTACATAATTAGCCAAAAATGAAATTTTCGACAACATTAGATGACGGTTTTATGAAAAACGAGACGTCTAAGGAGTATTACATGTCAAGATCAAAAGAAGAACCGACGTACTGATAATTATCCAAGTTCCTAAATGAAGGAAAAAACACTTGGATAAGCTAGAAACCGTCGTGGTTAATTTATACTACGTTAAACAAACAAAGAAACCGATGTCTAAAACATAAACGACATCATTCACAAAAACCAACAGACGTGTAAAGAAAATTACATGTCATTTATCTCTCAATAACCGTCGTAACCTGAAATAATCACGTCCTGCAACTGACATCACCGACGCTTATGTATTTATCCATGTCCCTAATTATAAAAAAAACCGACGTGTTAAGCTTTTTCCACGTCTATTTCTTGCGAGACTTGTCGTTTAAATTTCACCAAAAAGGCCCTTTGACATAGTTAGACATCACTTTTTCTAAATAACTGACGTCTAAAAGATTTAAAATGACATAATATTACTCAATATCGACGTACAAAACAATCTCCCACGTCAGTTTTTTTTACTTTTTTTTTTTTTTTTCAGAGGATGACGTTATAAATAGTATTGAAGGGTGGATAGGAAAATAACCAACGTGGAATATATATTCAACGTCCGTTTCATTAAAATAAAGGACGTGGTTAATTATGTCACTACGTCTAGAGATCCAGCTGCTTGATGTTGTAATTGCTTACCACGTCGGTGTTGATTACATAATGACGTGGTTGTCCATTTAAAAGTCGCTTGTTTAACCTGCCTTGATGTATGTATGCTCGGAGACGTCAGTTATTTTAGACTAGCGGGCGTGTAGAACATCTATCACGACAGTTAATGGAACTGAACAGCCTTTATTTTGCTCTTTAAACGACGGTTTATTTTAAGCAAACCATCTTAATTTCTTTTTCAGATGTCTGTTTTTTTGTTTTACGGTCTTTTGCCTTTTAAAACCCGACGTTGTTTTTATTTTAGACGTCTGTGTTTCCAATTTTTTTACAGGACCGTCGTACTTTGCAGCTTTAACCCAGCTTTTTTTTTTAATGTTTGATTTGTCATGCCCAAAGCCTGCATAATGTGATCAGAATTAAAATGATGTACATAATTATTAATTAATGTCATACAATTAACTAAATTACTAATGTCATACATTACAACAATCAATCAATCCATATATCTTCACACCCAGCTCTAATATTTTCATTCCCAAACTCACCCACTAGGTCATCAAATGTGTCAACATTTGGTATCCCTCTAGTAAATGGCTCACACTCAATTCTAGTATCACCTAGCACATCATCACCAATAACATCATTATATTCTCTATTAGGCATTGATAACACTACCGACCAACCACGATGCATTGGGTCGTCAACATAAAATACTTGTTTGACTTGAGAAGCCATAACAAATTGGTCATTCCTATGTCCAATTTTACTCAGATCTACAAGGGTAAATCCAAGTTCGTCGACTACAAGGCCCGAAGTGTTATCTACCCAATCACACCTCAAGACTGGGATTCTAAACTTATGGTAGTCAAGGTCCCAAATTTCTTGAATAACACCATAAAAACCCATATTGGAGACAATAGGGTTTTTATCCTTGGCACTAGCAACTTGCATAGTATGTGCAAGTAAATAAACTCCACTATTTTGGACAGTTCGCACATCATCTTGTGCCTTGGTGTTAAATTTAACACCATTAATAAGATAGCTCCTATATGATGGCACTGCCATGCTTGGACCAGCTGCTAGCCACCTCAAATTTTCTGATACGCCATTATGCTCTTCCCCATTAAGTTCACTTTGAACCTGCAAATTAATCATATATATCTTAATTCAATCTAACATATAGAATGGAAGAAAATTTAAAGTTGAATATGCATGTCATCATTCAATAACTTATATATACCTTAAAGTGGAGCCATTGAATGAAAGTGCTATTGTGCTTATCTTGCAGCCACTTTGTTCTCTTTCTAAATTTTGGATAAGTGGTCTTGATGTGGATCATATGTTCCCTACATTGACACAAAAAAAATCAAGCATTATGGTTCCTTGTATATAAGATGAACATAAGGAATAATAATATTTAAAATGGCTCCATATGAACAATAAAAGTCATACGTACTCTATATAAGGTAGGACTTCCTCCGTATTCTCCAAGACATATAGATGTGCCTGGTTTAACAAGTCCCGATCAACTAAGCTTACTATGCAACCTGATAATGGCTTCGAAACTCCCATCTTCTGGCTTGAAGGCACTCCAACTGTACTAACATCAGATAAATGCTCGGTGCAAAACTCTACAGCTTCTTCAGCTATATACCGCTCAGCAATGCAACCTTCCGGATGAGTACGGTCAATGCAACCTTCCAGGTGAGTACAGTTTTGAACATACCCTTTTAGCACTTTCATATACCTTTCAAACGGATACATCCATCTAAAATATACTGGGCCACATAGACGAACTTCTCTGACAAGATGTACTACTAGATGAACCATGATATCAAAGAATGAAGGGGGAAAGTACTTCTCAAGCAAACACAAAGTAACAACTACATCTTCTTCCAACTTATCTAGCTTGGAAACATCTACCGTCTTTGCACATATAGCATTGAAGAAGAAGCACAATCGAGTTATTGCATACCTTGCAGGCTTCTCCAAAACAGAACGAATTGCCACAGGGAGCAATTGTTGCATCAAGGTATGACAATCATGAGATTTAAGTCCAAGAAGTCTTGAATCTTTTAAAGATACAAGATTTTTTATATTTGAACAATAACCTTCAGGGACCTTCATACCATAGAAAGAATTGCAAACCGCTCTCTTCTCTGCTCTTGACAAATTCCAAGGCCCTGGAGGCAAGCGAGTACGTCTTTCTCCATACTTGGGTTGCAAATCAGTTTTGACCCCCATGTTCAATAAATCTAACCGAGCAGCAATCCCATCTTTATTTTTTCCAGGGATCTCCAGCAATGTACCAATGATACTATCGCAAACATTCTTCTCAATATGCATAACATCTAGGACATGCCTCACATGAAGGTATTTCCAATACTCGAGATCAAAGAATTTTGATTTCTTCTTCCAACAAACTCTGTCACCATCATTCTCACCAACACTTCCCCCATTTTTCGAGCCCCATATGTAATTAATATCTTCAACAATGCGCAACACTTCTTCTCCATTTAATGGCTCGGGAGGCGTGCCATATTCAGGTTTCCCATTAAAAGCTGCACGCTGCCTCTGATATGGATGATTGATTGGTAACCATTTCCTATGCCCAATGTAACAAATTTTGTGGCCATTTTTCAACATGTGACTAGGTGTATCATTGCCGCATATTGGACAAGCTTTATATCCTTTAACGACACAACCAGATAAGTTCCCATAGGCAGGAAAATCATTAACAGTCCACAGGAACACACCTCGGAGTGTAAAGTATTCTCCTATATGTGCATCATACACTCCTCTAATCTCATCCCACAGAGATTTTAAATCATCAATCAGGGGCTCTAAGTAGACGTCTATATCATTTCTAGGCTATTTAGTACCGGAAATCAATAAGGTCAACATCATGAACTTCTGTTTCATGGATAGCCATGGTGGGAGATTATATGTAACTAAGATAACTGAACAACAACTATATTTGCTACTTAAAGAACTGTGGGGATTGAATCCATCAGATGAGAGAGCCAATCTCAAGTTCCTCGGCTCTTTACCAAACTCAGGCCATTTATCATCAACAAGTTTCCGAGACGGGGAATCCGCTGGATGAGACATATGACCGTCAACTGATTTTCTAGTAGCATGCCAAGTCAAACTCTTAGCTGTCTTCTGTGATTGAAACATCCTTTTAAACCTTGGAATTGGAGAAAAATCCACACCACCTTCGCTGGCACACCCTCTTTCAAGATTGCATCTTTGCCTTCCTTCCACCTTGAGACACCGCAAGTAGGACAATTAGTTGAATCTTCATAATCCTTCCTGTACAAGATGCAGTCATTGGGACATGTGTGGATTTTCTCATAACTCATCCCTGAAGCAAACAATATCTTTTTTGCCTCGTGCATCACTCATCCCATGTTTTGCTTTCAAATTATATAACTTCACCAAAGCTGACAACATCGTGTACTTACTGCTACCAGGGTACAAGGGTTGATCTCCATCCCCAATCACATTGGCAAACTCATAAGGATCAAATCCAATATCGCCCAAATCATTATCATCCATCCCTACTTCTTCAGAAACAAAACTGAACCTGCTTTACTCATCTTCTTCCACATTTCTACTGGCAATAGTAGTCCATTCCCAAGGTTCTCCATGCCATATCCAAATCTTATAGCTTTGGTCAATTCCATTAAAGTATAAGTGGTCCCTTATAATTCCAACTCCAAACAATCGAATATTCCCACATTTAACACATGGACAACGAATATGAGTTGTATTTACAAGATTTTCTACAACAAAATTCAAAAATCCTTCCACACCTAACTCATATGCCTTCGATCTTCTATCCGCATGCATCCATGACTCATCCATCTCACACACTATAAAATCATACATATAATAAAGTGAAAAGACTAGCAATGAAACACTACTATATTGACAGAGAAGAGAACAAAGTGGGAAAAAAGGAAAAAAAATATTTCCACAATCATCAGTCGATGATTTTTACAAAATAATCGTCGAGTAACATAGATTAAGACGACGACATGTCTATTTATCGTCGTCTTTAAGCAAACAACAAGATATTTGTTTTCTTTTTGAAGAACAGGTTTGGGTTATGGTCGCCTAACAACAACGACTATAGTAAATAAAAACCGACATATAATAAAAATATAGACGACGGTTGGTTTGGTGGGAACCAACCGTTGTCGTGGTTTACAAAAAACCAAAGCCTAATTATTCCATCCCCATTCCATTTCAAAGAACCCTTAATAGAATGCAAACATCAAAACATAAAAGAACCCATTTATAGCTCCCAATCAAGAACCCATAGCTCCCAAAACATAAAAGAACCCATATTAAGAAACCAAAGCTGAGAGAATATACAAACTAACAGAATATTTAGAGAGATCTAAGAGAATATACAAACTAAGAGAGTGCTGAGAGAATATATACAAACTAATAAGAGAATATTGAGAGAGAGCTGAGAGAATATACTTACATGGATATTGAGAGAGAGCTGAGAGAAAATATCAAATGCTTGAGAGAGCTCGGAGAATATACCCAATGCTTAGAGAGAGAGTGAAAACTTTAAGACAAATTTACGTTGAAGAGAGAGAAGGAAATACTTTAGGGTTAAAGGGAAATTCTGAAAATTTTAAATCCTGATCAAAAATTTCAAAGGACCGCGTTTATTAAAGACGACAATAAATACAACACAATAGTCGTTTAATTTCAAATTTACAACGACGGTTATGTTACAATTACGCCGTTGTATAACGTTTTGACGTCGCTCATACAAAAACCGACGTCTAAAATATTACATAATTAGCTTTGGTGTGCGTTTCCTAGGATTCGAACGCGCGTATTGACCAAAAAGAGTGACAGCAAACTGGCGTCATTTCAATAAAACCAAAACCCTAAACACTAAATTTTACAATAATTCTAAAAAAAATACACAAGTATGAGAAAAATGAACTGAAAATTGCCACGGACTCCTTACAACAATGCCTTCTATATTAGTAGGCTAAAATCTATATTAAAGAATTTTCAATTTTATGACCACCAATGGATCACATAACCTTAGGGTTATGTTATGGAAAGTATAATGACTATTGTGCTGTCTCTAAATCTTTTTCACTTTTGTTATCACTTGTAATTTTGAAATCTAAAATTAAAATTTTCAGGCTTGTAGGGGGTAGATATTGTCTCCATGAGTGCGTAGAATTTGTCGATTTATTTTTCGGATTTTTTAAATATATTATGAATATTAGTAATTAAATAGAAATAAAAATATTTTTCACATTAAATTTAATAAAGATTTAGGGGAGATAATTTTTTTTTTTGGTAAAATAGGGGGCAAAGCCCAGAACAAAAAGATTACACATAAACAAATCTAGGCCTCAAGAGACCATTCTTATCAGCATCTAAAATAGGCTGCATCAGATCAAGGGGAGAAGAGAGCTCATGGTAACCCAACTCCTTATGATGACCCATCTTAGCTAGAAAATCAGCAGCAAAATTGGTCTCCCTATAGACATGGAGAATGCTGCAATTCCACTGGCTTTTAAAAAGCTCTCTGCACTTGGTAAGCAACACAGACATAGGATGAGAGTCCACCCATTCTCCATTAATCATATCAACAACAAGGGCAGAATCAGAATTAACAGTTATCTGGCGCAAACCCATCTGCCAAGCAAGATTAAGACCATAATATAAAGCCCAAGCTTCAGCCACCAAGACTTCACCATGACCAAGATTAGCAGAAAATCCTGCTATCCAGCTACCCTCAGAATTCCTAATTATACCTCTTGCAGCAATGCACCCAGAGGCACTCACTCTAGAACCATCAATATTAAGCTTAGAGAAGCCACAAGGAGGAGGCTGCCAAGCAAGGAACATCTGAGTTTGAGAGGTAGCCTTCTTTAAATGATTATTAGCCTTATCCCATTCCAGAAGATACTCAACAATACTCTGCTTAGGACGACAAGGCATTTGGAACTGAGGCTCAAAGATAGAACAACACCTCCATTTCCAAATGAACCAGCAAGCAATAGCAAAAACACTACACCACTTCAAATTCCTTAAATGCCTTTATAACACAAATTTTCCTTCAACCAACTATCAAAATCAGAGGAAAAGAAATTGAGCAATCCTTCAGGTAAATAGAAGGATCTCCAAAGCGCAATAACACGAGGACAGGAAATAAAGAGATGCTGCAAAGACTCCTCATGATAATGACAGAGAGGACAGGAAGGGTCTCTAGATAGATGCCTTCTAACTCTCTGCACATTAGTTAAGATCTTTTTTTGAGTGAGAAGCCAAGTGAACATTTTAACACGAGGAGGGATCTTCAAATTCCAAATGAAATTCCAAGGAGAA
>NC_047657.1:1893989-1907388 GCF_902201215.1 Prunus dulcis | reverse complement strand
TTGGTGCCTTGTGCAGTTTTGGCTCGTGCAGGCGAAGGAGCGTTTGTGCCTTGTGCAGTTTTGGCTCGTGCAGGCAAAGGAGCATTTGGTGCCTTGTGCAGTTTAGGCTCGTGCAGGAGAGGGAGCGTTTGGTCGAATTTGTGTTAAGCAAAGTGAGAAGTATCCTCCTTATGTTTTTCACCTCGGGAGGTACTCAACGCATTATTCTTGAAGAATCCCTTGGGGAAGAAGTCATATAGCATGATGGGGCTAGGCGACCTTTGTTTCAAGTGTTCATCTTTTGGAACCATTTTGTTCATATTTGATAATTCATTTCCTCTATGCCTTTTATGTGATTGAGGAGAACTTCTTTTGCTTACAAATCTTTTTGATCGAGGAGTTCTTGGAAAAGGTGCACTCTTATGTAACTTCTTTCGAGTAGCCAATGCCCATCCTTCATTATCGTCATTGAATGAATCGACACTACTTTGACTTTTCACTCCAACACACTCATACGGATTGAGTTGATGGGTTTCAGAGAATGCCCCCAGTGATTGAAGTGAGGGCGAATATGCCGAACCAGATAAGACAAATGAGATCGTAGCATGGTTAGACTCTACCACCTTGTCAAGATCCATTTCGATTCTTCCTTGTTGTGCCAACTTCATGATGAGATCTTTCAACACGAAGCACTTTTCCTTTGGGTGATTGATGACACGATGGTACATGCAGTATTTCGGGTAGTTAATATGATTCATCTCTTCAGGGCGTTTGCACTCAGGTAACTCAATCACCTTCTTCTCAAGTAAGTCTTCCAGCATGCCTTCTATGTCAGAGTCTGGAAAAGGATACTTCTTCTCCTTCATTTCTTTTAGGGTGTGTCGTCGTGGTTCTTGATCTTGAGTCGTCTCGGCCTTCCTCGCATCTTTCTTGCCTCGAGTGGAAATCTTCATTGGAGTAGCACTGATCGTCATTGACTCCAAGATGCGTGTCCTCAAAGAGTCTGCCCCATTTCTCGATGACTTGTCATTTCGATGATCACTCACCATTTCCTTTCTTCCATCGTGATTAGCGATACTTAGCTCTATATCATGCGCACGAGTGGTCAATTCTTCAAAGGTACGGGGTTTGATCCCTTGAAGAATGTAGAGCAGTCCCCAATGCATACCTTGAATGCACATCTCTACAGCCGATAACTCTGAGACTCAATCTTTGCAGTCGAGGCTTAATGAACGCCAACGATTGATGTAGTCAACAACAGGTTCGTATTTTCGCTGCTTTGTACTAGTGAGCTCTAGCATGCTAATTGAGCGACGAGTGCTATAGAAGCGGTTGAGGAATTCTCTCTCCATTTGTTCCCAGCTGTCAATTGACTCAGGTTCCAAGTCAATGTACCAGTTGAATGCAGTGCCTCGGAGTGATGGGACAAATTGCTTCACGAGATAATCGTCGTTAGTGCCAGCACTGTTGCACATCTCGATGAAGTGGGCAACATGTTGTTTAGGGTTACCTTTTCCATCAAACTGCATGAACTTTGGAGGTTGATAGCCCGTTGGCATTCGAAGGTTGTCTAACCTTTTGGTGTAAGGCTTGGAATAGATAAATGTATCTTGAGAAGGCCCACCATATTGAGCCATGATGGTGTTCGTGATCATGTCCTGAAGTTGTTGGATAGATAAAGAACCCACCGAGGCTGTGTTGCCTTTTCCGTGCGACTTATCATCCGACTCTGTTTCATGGCCCAATCCTTTCTCATTGGATTCAGCTTCATGATGTGATTCTTTCTTATGCACGTCTTGACTAGGCTCCTTATCTTGATGTGTCTCCCACTTGTTAATGAGAGAAGCAATCTGCACATCCTTCTCCTCGCCCATCTTAGTCAGTTTGGTGACTGCTTCGCTCATATGGGCCAGCTGTTCTTCAATAGACATAGCTCCTGTCACCATGACCTGCATAGCCATAGAATAAGACTCACCTACGGATGCCGAGGTAAGCTTCTTCTGTTGATCATCAGGCGGGGATCCATGGTATGAGCCTGTGCTCGAGTCAGCGTCTGAAACAGGTGAGAGTGAGCGTTCTCTCGAATTCTTCGAACCCGAAAAACTCCTCCCTTCACTCCGAGAGTTTCTCTCATTCGCCCGAGAGGTATTCTTCTTTTGCCCCAATGAGGCCAAATTGATAACCGGTTCGCGCCTTTGGTGAACATCTTTCGCCTTGGCTTGAGTCGGTATGGAAGTAACATGTTGAGTTGCGGATATCGCCTTGGCCTTGCTCCGGGTGACGACCCCAGCAGAATCTCCGCTTGAGAAGGAGGCGCTCACGCTTTGGCCTCTCGTCGCGGGAACGGATTGAATCTTCTTGGAAGCCATCATTTTTGGTGTGTTGATTGATTTTGGAACTGGAGAAAGAGATGAGAGGCAGAGATTGTCCCACTGGGCGTGCCAAATTTGTAAACACGAATTTCTTGCGACAAATGAGACAAGAACACGTGTACAAAATAATATTGTATTTATGAAATTTAGGGTTACAATCTCTGTATTGAATCCTCTGATTCGATCTCCAAAGTGTTTAAAGAAAATTTGTGTTTGATACAAGGGTCGTAGAGACTTGATCTTGATCAAGCGGGTAGCACGAAGCTTGTTTGGTGTTTGGGATTTTTATGGTGAAGGAACCGGCACGTATTTGTTGTGCTTGGTGGCTCTTCCAAGGTAGGGTGAAGAATGCAGAGAGTTTTCTGTTTCTTCTGAGTGCTAGGTTTTTCTCCGACCTCTCTGACCCCTTCTTTCATCTTGAGGCCTCCTATTTATAGGCTTTTGTCGGATGCTTGACCTAAATAACTTTCCTTGATTTGTGGGATTTGATTTGATTTAAATCAATTCCCATAATCTGGCAATTTAAACAGATTATCTTCAATTGATTAACCTGATTAATATTTGATTTAAATCAAAGTCAATCACAGAAGATTCTTTCCTTTAATTTTGTCTTCATCTTGAACCGTTTGATGCACTCCGTCGGATGTAGCCATTTGTCATTTTTGACAACTAAACCGATTTTGATGAGTCACACGCCACATGGGTGAATTACGGGGCCCACGATCTAATCCACCGAACCCTAATTATTTTCTTGTCAATAGAATTTATTACACCAAAATTTCTGTGTCTACAGTTTCATCACCCCACTCCAATTAATATTCTTCATCATCAGCTTTGTGATCCTTGACGTGGCCCATAACACAGTGGCTTAGTTCTTACAAATTCAAAAAAACTACGGTAACAATTTTTCATTTACCAATCTCACACAAAAACTGATCATAGTGATTAAAAATAAATTTAAAACTGGACTAATGTCGAATTTTTGAAAATCTTGATTCTATAAAAAGTTTAACGTGTTGATAGCACTAGATATTTTGAGCTAATTACCTAAAAAATAATCCTGGATCACTCAAAAGGGGGGATTACTTGTGCACAAATTGCGTTTTTTTTTTTGGGTCATTTGCTAGGGAGGAGAGGGAGAAGTATTATATTGAGTTGCCTTAAGATTATCTCCTACGTGAATTGAACCCGAGTGCACTTGGGGAGGGGAGGGAGAGAGTTTGGTGCCACCCATATGCTTGTGCACAAATTGCTTGACATGATTGATTTTGGAGTCTATGTATTAATACTAATAGCTATGACCGATGAATTAAATCACGCATATCTGGATCAAATTTTTTCCATTCAATTAGTGCAGTGCTGATTATTTATTGGAATTAATGCGTCTTTAATTGGCACTAAACTATTGTGTGACACATTGAAATTACTATATAAAGGATAGGCATATAGTGGTCATTCGATTTCTTGTTCTTGAAGAATGATGGAAGTTATCCCGTTGATATATTTCCCGGTGTTTGAAATTATTTTCTTAGCACCACATTCCAAATATATCATGCAACACATTGGAATTCCATGGAAAATAAAAATAAAAATAATTGGTATGCTGGTATGTCTATTTCAATTTCTATTGTGGAAATTAGCTGTATAGCTAGGGAAAATAGTTGTAGCTAGGGAAGCTTTTTAGCAAGGTTTCACATTTAAGCATGTAGACCAAGATTAGAGGATGGTTTTATAGACTGTAATACACCCAACCTTCTGGCCACTATGATTTAATTAATTTGACTAATTAGTCAATTCTTCTTACTTTTTTTTAAAATTTTTTTTATAAAAACCGTAGTATTGCCGGGTGGCTATACTTTTTTATTAAAAAATACCCCGAGTATAGCCGCGTGGCGATACTATTTTTTTAATAAAAAACAGTAGTATAGCCGCTTGGCTATACTGCTTTTATTTTTAAAATATTCCGAGTATAGCCGTCCGGCTATACTATTCATAATTTAAAAAAAAGGGGTCCACCTGTTGTACAGGTAGCGCGGGCATGTGTTAAAAATAGTATCGCCACGTGACTATACCCTTTTTATTAAAAAAATCTCGCGTATAGCCTTGCAGTTCTATGATTTGTAATAAAAAAAGAGGACCACCTGCTGGGCGCTTAGTGCCCGCTTCGCTATGTGTCAAAAATGGTATGGCCGCACGACTATACTATGTATTTGAAGAAAAAAAAAGGAAGGGAGTCCCGCCTGGCGTCTAGCGCCCGCTTCAATTCCTCCATACTCGCATAACTCTTCCTTGCCATCAACCCTCCGCCATTGTTGTACTTCTTCTCCCTTGCGGTCCCCGACTTAATCCCTCTCGAATTCGACAAAACCCCACTCGCTTTTAACCAACACTTCGCCGGCGGGGTCATCTCAAGCGTCGACGGAAGTGTTGATGATGGCTTGTGGTTCTCTAGAAATCAGGCACTGACTGAGCCTAGCCAGAGGACCCTTTACGCGATTTGGTCGTATTGGTGTGAAATTTGACTTGTTTCTTCAACGAGCTGTGGTTTAAATTCAAGTTCTTAGCCTCTCCTGGCCTCAGATACTTCCTTCGCAGCTTTGATTCTCTGAGCTCCGCGTAGGCTTTGTATCTGGGTCCTCTCTCCATGATGTAGTTCTCTGTGATGAGCAGCAGAGGGTTTAGGGTTCTGGGAAAGAATGAGGGAGATGGGTTCGAGGGCTTGGAAGAGATATTGAAAAGCAGGGTTTGGTTGATGATGGGTTTGTTGCAGAGAGCCGTTAGTGACTGCCATTGTTGATGAATTTGAGATCACGCTGTGCGCAGAGATTTTTTGGGTTTTGGTTGATTTAATGATTAAAGGGTATTTTAAGAATAATGGTGGGCGAAAAAAGAGTTTTATCAATAATAGACAAAATTTATACTTCAATTTTATAGATGTCAGTTTTTATAAAAACTTTCAAATATAACCAAAAACCCACTTAAATTGACACAAATTGACAGGACCCGACCCATTTTCCACTTTGGAATTCGAGCCAAGTCCTGTGCGTGTCCGACACCTGGCAAATGTCGGCACAAATGACCTTTTTACCCTTCTTGCTTCAACTCTTCTTTAAAATTCCCTTAGACTTCTGCCGAAAATTCGGCAGAGTCTCCCTTGTATTTTGACCATTCCCAAAAAGTTTCACCTGTTAAACATTCAACTAATCCACACCAACTGCCAGAATAATTCAAATAACAAAATCCCAACTCCAGTTTTTCAGTTTCAACGAGATATCAGAACATTTTCTAAATTTCAAGGTTTCAGGGATTTTCTATAAACTCTACCTGACTTGAAGCGCGGAGGTTATGAGTGGCCCGGTGGTGGATCCCGCGTACGTCTACAGCCTGGGGGCGAAAACAGTTTGAAGATGTGAGTGGACCAACATAAGAATTCTTGACAACAGTTTAATAATCAAAATAACCCTCTCTATAGAAATTGTTAAATAAACTGAATACGAACCTTCCATTTAAAGCTTACTAAACTCAAAGCATTCCATATAAATCATAATCAAACTCGATAAATTTTATTCAAAAGCACTGAAATCAAGGTTGTATAAAACACTGAAATCAAAATTGTATAAAAGCACTGTACTCGAGCCTTGCATAACTGAACAAACTGTATAAATGTGCCTGGAAAATCAGAAAAGCTGATATAAAACAACTGAAAATCATAATTAAATAAAAGAAACTCAAAATCCTTTGAAAATACCACATATTTGTACCCTTGTCATAACCGTCAATTCCCTGGCAGGTCTTGGGCTTCCACTACTACAAAAAAGCAAAAAGACGACGGTAAATCACCGTCGTGTATTAAGATTTTCAGTGGTCGTGGAATCCACCGTCATCTTTTCCCTCATAAACCACGACGCTAAATCACCGTCGTTGTTAAAATATACAGCGTCATCAACAAATACAAAACGACGTCTTTGTACTGCAAAAAGATCTAAAAAAGCAGTCGAGGATGAGAATAGGCGACCAACTCTCTAAAAAAACCGTCGTTAAAAAGGAAAAATATGACACATATTAACAGAACAAGGCCGCAAGATAGACATACAACGACGAAACTTAAAAGAAGACGCCGTTCAATATAATTTTCACGACAACAAAAAATGACGTCTTTAAGAACATTAGAAGACGACGTTATTGATTTCTACTACGTCGACCATATAAAAACAGCCGTCGTATAATACATTTTCCACTTCGACTTTTCTATAAAAGATGACGTGGAAATAGTTGTCAGTGTCATTATTTACGACGTATGTATTTATAGACTAGGCGTTGAAATAACAAACAACGTCGGTTAGTAATATATGAGAGTCGTATTACAAAATTTTTACGTCCTATTTTCAGAAACAAACAACGACGATAAATATTAGACGTTGTTAAATAAAACAACGTCGAAAAAAAATAAAAACAGACGTGTTTAGTCTTCATAAGTTTTTAAAAATAGTCGAGGATGAGAATAGACGACCAACACAAACAAATCACCGTCGTTAAAAAGGAAAAATATGACACATATTAGAAGAACAAGGCCGCAATATAGACATACAACGACGATAACTAAAACAATACGCCGTTAAATATAATTTTCACGACAAGAAAAAATATGACATCTTTAAATACATGAGAAGACGACGTTAATGAAAAATACTTCGTCTCTTATTTACAAAAGACCGTCGTGAAATAAGTTTTCCACTTCGATTTTTCTAAAAAAGATGACGTGGATATAGTTGTCAGTGTCATTATTTACGACGTATGTATTTATGTAGTTGACATTGAAATGCGAAACAACGTCGGTGGAATTTATATAGTCGACGTTGTATTTATATGTATTCATTACTCACGACGTACTTATTAATGTAGACGACGTTGAACTTCTAAGCAACGTCATTATTTATTAAACCACGTCGGTTCCAAATTAATGTTCAGATAATTTATCTCATTTTTTAGACGTCGGTATTATGGGATTGGAGTCGTGTTATTTTGGATTACATGGCGGTTCTTAATCCTTCCCAGACGTGATATCCTGGATAATTGCTTCACAATAGCGTCGTGGTTCTTCATTGTTACGTTGCTTTAAGACGTCGGTAAATATGCTGAATAAATGGTTAAACATAGCGTCGTGTTTTATTTGAACAGACGTTTTTTATGCGGAATCTAATGATGTAATCTGGATCCAGTATTTTTTGCACTGATTGTTTTGTGGCAAAAACCTGTATAATGAAAGTGAAGAAATCACATTACAATATATTATAAAATGAATGTCATACACTGCCAATTACATAAGCATCATTCAATCCATATATCTTGACACCCATCTCGAATATTTTGACCACCTAACTCACCCACCAGTTCATCAAATGTGTCAACATTTGGCATCCCTCTAGTAAATGGCTCACACTCAATTATCACATCACCTAAGACTTCATCACCAATAACATCGTTATATTCTCTATTAGGCATTGATAAAACTACCGACCAACCACGATGCATCGGGTCGTCAACAAAAAATATTTGTTTGACTTGAGAAGCCAAAACAAATTGGTCATTCCCATGTCCAATTTTACTCAAATCTACAAGGGTAAATCCAAGTTCGTCGACTACAAGACCAGAACTATCTATCCAATCACACCTAAAGACTGGGATTGTAAACTTTTGATAGTCAAGGTCCCAAATTTCTTGAATGACACCATAGAAACCCATATTTGAAAGAATTGGGTTTTTATCCTTGGCACTAGCAACTTGCATGGTATGTGCAAGTAAATAAACTCCACTATTTTGAGTTGTCCGCACATCATCTTGTGCCTTGATATTAAATTTAATACCTTTAATAAGATAGCTCCTATATAATGGCACTGCCATGTTTGGACCAGCTGCTAGCCACCTTAAATTTTCTGATACGCCATTATTGTCTTCCTCAAGTTCACTTTGAACCTACAAATTAATCAAATCTTAAATCAATCTAACATAGAAATAAGAAGAAAATTAAAAGAGAAATATGTTATTCAACAACATATACCTTGAAGCGTAGCCATTGAATGACAGTGCTATTGTGCTTATCCTGCAGCCACTTTGTTCTCTTTCTAAATTTTGGATAAGCAGTCTTGATGTGGATCATATGTTGCCTTCATGACACGAAAAATTCAAGCATTACGGTCCCAAATATATAAGATAAACATAAGAAATAATTTAAAATGGAAACTTGAAGAATAAAACTCATACGTACTCGATATAAGGTAGGACTTCCTCCGTATTCTCCAAGACATATAGATGTGCTTGATTCAACAGGTCCTGATCAACTACGCTCACTGTGCAACCTGATAATGGCTTTGAAACTCCCGTCTTTTGGCTTGAAGGCACTCCAACTGTACTAACATCAGATAAATGCTGAGTACAAAATTCTACCGCTTCTTCAGCTATATACCGCTCAGCAATGCAACCTTCGGGACGAGTACGATTCTGAACATACCGCTTCAGCACTTTCATATATCTTTCAAACGGATACATCCACCTAAAATATACTGGCCCACATAGACGAACTTCTCTGACAAGATGTACTACTAGATAAACCATGATATCAAAGAATGAAGGGGGAAAGTACTTCTCAAGCAAACACAGAGTAACTACTACATCTTCTTCCAACTTATCTAGCTTGGAAACATCAGCAGTCTTTGCACATATAGCATTGAAGAAGAAGCACAAACGAGTTATTGCATACCTTGCAGGCTTCTCCAAAACAGAACGAATTGCCACAGGGAGCAATTGTTGCATTAAGGTATGACAATCATGTGATTTAGGGCCAAGAAGTCTTGAATCTTGTAAAGATACAAGATTTTTAATATTTGAAGAATAACCTTCAGGGACCTTCATAGCATAGAAAGAATTGCAAACCTCTCTCTTCTCTGCTCTTGACAAATTCCAAGGCCCAGGAGGCAAACGAGTACGTCTTTCTCCATACTTGGGTTGCAAATCAGTTTTGACCCCCATGTTCAATAAATCTAATCGAGCAACAATCCCATCTTTATTTTTTCCAGGGATCTCCAGCAATGTACCAATGATACTATCGCAAACATTCTTCTCAATGTGCATAACATCTGGGGCATGCCTCACAGGAAGGTATTTCCAATACTCGAGATCAAAGAATATTGATTTCTTCTTCCAACAAACTCTGTTACCATTTTCAACCATATGCAGCACTTCTTCTCCGGTTAATGGCTCAGGAGGTATGCCATATTCAGGTTTCCCATTAAAAGCTGCACGTTGCCTCCTATATGGATGATTGATTGGTAACCATTTTCTATGCCAAATGTAACAAATTTTGTGGCCATTTTTCAACCTGTGACTAGGTGTATCATCGCCGCATATTGGACAAGCTTTATTTCCTTTAACAACACAACCAGATAAGTTTCCATAGGCGGGGAAATCATTAATTGTCCACATTAATGCAGCTCTGAGTGTAAAGTATTATCCATTATGTGCATCATACACTCCTCTAATCCCAACCCACAAAGATTTTAAATCATCAATCAAAGGATCCAAGTAGACGTCTATATCATTTCCGGGTTGTTTAGGACCGGAAATCAATAAGGTTAACATCATGAACTTCCGTTTCATGCACAGCCATGGAGGGAGATTATATGTAACTAAGATAACCGGCCAACAACTATATCTGCTACTTAGAGAACTGTGGGGATTGAATCCATAAGATGAAAGAGCCAATCTCAAGTTTCTCGGCTCATTACCAAACTCAGGCCATTTATCATCAAGAAGTTTCCAAGACGGGGAATCCACCGGATGAGACATCTGACCGTCAATTGATTTTCTAGCAGCATGCCAAGTCAAACTCTCAGCTGTCTCCATGTGATTGAAACATCCTTTTAAACCTTGAAATTGGAGGAAAATACCACACCACCTTCGCTGGCACACCTTCTTTCAAGATTGAATCTTTGCCTTCCTTCCACCTTGAGATACCACAAGTAGGACAATTAGTTGAATCCTCATACTCCTTCCTATACAAGATGCAATCATTTGGGCATGCGTGCATTTTCTCATAACTCAGCCCCAATGCACACAAAGTCTTTTTAGCCTCATACATAGAGGTTGGTATTGTATTTCCTTCTGGAAGCAAATCGCCTTGAAGTATCAATAATTCTGTAAAACAGACATCACTCATCCATGTTTTGCCTTCAAATTATACAACTTCACTAATGCCGATAACTTCGTGTACTTTCTACAACCAGGGTACACTGGTTGATCTCCATCCCCAATCACATTGGCAAACTCATACGGATCGGAACCAAAATCACCAAAATCACCAAAATCATTATCATCCATATCAATTTCTTCAGACACAAAACTGTACCTACTATGGCCATCATCTTCTTCAACATTTCTACTAGCATTAGTAGTTGCTTCCCAAGGTTCTCCGTGAAATGTCCAATTCTTATAGCTTTGGTCAATTCCATTAAAGTATAAGTGATCCCTTATAATTCCAACCCCAAACACCTTCAAATTAACACATTTAACACATGGACAACGGATATGNGAAATGTCCAATTCTTATAGCTTTGGTCAATTCCATTAAAGTATAAGTGATCCCTTATAATTCCAACCCCAAACAACTTCAAATTAACACATTTAACACATGGACAACGGATATGTGTTGTAGTTAGAAGATTTTCTACAGCAAAGTTCAAAAATGCTTCCACCCCAAATTCATATGCCTTAGATCTTCTATCCGAATGCATCCATGACTTATCCATCTCCGACACTATAACCTATTATCTATAATAAAGTGAAAATACAGGCAATGACCATCACTATAGCAGATTATACAAAGATTTAATAGCAAGTAATACACAACAGAGACGACGGGTTTTAAACAAAAAAAGACGTATTTGGCATATATAGACGACGGATTTTCAACAGACGTCGTCTATTATAAGTAATACAAACGACGGTTTATGAAAAACCGTCGTGTATAAGTAATACAACGACGGTAGTTTAAAAAAACCGTCGTGAAATCGTCGTCGTATGCCTTAAAATTCGTCGTGTCTCAGTTTATATTCAAGAACACAAAACCCATTAAGAACACAACATATATATGAAACCAAGCAAGAAACCAACATATACATGAAACCAAGCAAGAAACCAACATATACATGAAACCAAGCATGAAAACAATAAATCCATTCCCAATTTAACATAACATAGGGTGATTAAAAGATCCGACAAAATTAAATCCATTCCAAATTAAACATAACAGATAATGTAATCCATGAACCCATTAAACAGAAAATCCATGAACCCATACCTATAAGCACATTATTAACAGATCGCAAAGCATATACCTAAAACCCTTTAACAAAACAACCTAATATCATTCAATGAATTTACAAGGGGAAGTTAGGGTTTGTACTTACAGGTTGGACGAGCTCACAGATTCGACGGAGCCTGGAGAGTGCAACTTTTAATTAGAGCAGTAGTGAGAGAGCGAAATGTTATGTCGCGCGAAATCTGAAAATTTTAGTTTTCAGGGTTCGAAGTATAAGAATAAGAGCCAAATCTAAAAAATTTAGGTCGCGCGAAAATTTTTATAGCGCGCGCGCTTTTAAACGTCGAAAGAAAAACCAAGGCGAAAGTTCTACAAGGACCGACGTAAATTTAATATTCCACGACGGAAACTTCATTTTTTGGATTAAGAACGTAAGGCCAATCATTTTGAAGCTTCATTTTTCGGATTAATTTTAATTGAATATTTTTATATAACGACGACTGAAAAACCACGTCGGGTTAAGAAATTAATGACGTTGTAAATTATATAAACCGACTTACATACTAAAATGACGTCGTTTAAAGCCCAAACCATGTCGTATATTTTACTTCACGACGTAAAATATGTATTCCACGACCCAACCATCGTCGTTAAAAATTAATACCCTAAACCCACAAAACTAAATTATACAATTTAAAAAATTAAGTTTATAAAAGGTTTTATGGTTTTACAGCCTAACATATACCCTAGACTACCCAAAAATTTTACTTTAAAAATCAACCCCAATAAATAACAACCCTAATCTCTAAACCCTAGACTCTAAACCCTAAACCATAAAACTAGAAGTGTTTTTATGTCTCATCAAAACAATTTGGTTTTGGATGGTCATTTTAAATTTTTGTTATTCAAAATGAATTTTTTCAAGGTTTATGGGGAAGAAAATATATCAATGACTTCATAGGAGTTGACTTTTCATTTTTCTGATTTATTTTAAATTTATTTTGAATATTTTGATTTAAAAATAATAAAATATTCTTATCACAACAACAAACCACGCCGGTGTTAATAAATCGAAGGCGTTGTAAATTGTAATAGACGACTAACATATTAAAATGATGTCGTTTAAAGTAGAAACCATGTCGGATATTCTAATGAACGACGTAAAATATGTATTCCACGACCCAAACACCGCCGTTAAAAATTAATATCCTAAACCCTTAAAACTAAATTATAAAATTTAAAAAATTAAGTTTATAAAAGGTTTTATGGTTTTAAAGTCTAACATATACCCCAGACTACCCAAAAATTTTACTTTAAAAATAAACCCCAATAAATAACAACCCTAATCTCTAAACCCTAGACTCTAAACCCTAAACCATAAAACTAGAAGTGTTTTTATGACTCATCAAAACAATTTGGTTTTTGATGGTCATTTTAAATTTTTGTTATTCAAAATGAATTTTTTCAAGGTTTATGTGGAAGAAAATATATCAATGACTTCATAGGAGTTGACTTTTCATTTTTCTGATTTATTTTAAATTTATTTTGAATATTTTGATATAAAAATAATAAAATATTCTTATCACAACAACAAACCACGCCGGTGTTAATAAATTGTAGACGTTGTAAATTGCAATAGACAACTAAGTCGTTAAAATGACGTCGTTAAAATGAGAAACCATGGCGGCTATTTAACTATACGACGTAAAATATATATTCCACGACTTAACCGCTG
>NC_047657.1:1890281-1893979 GCF_902201215.1 Prunus dulcis | reverse complement strand
ATAACCCAATCATTAGCATTCATGATCAGGGAGCTGGTGGAAACTGCAACGTTGTTAAGGAAATTATATACCCAAAGGGTGGCCAGATTGATATCCGGGCAATTGTGGTTGGTGATCACACAATGTCTGTCTTGGAGATATGGGGTGCAGAATATCAGGAGCAAGATGCAATCTTGGTGAAGCCTGAAAGCCGCAGCCTTTTGCAATCAATATGTGAAAGAGAGAGGGTTTCTATGGCCGTAATTGGAACAATAAATGGTGAGGGGCGTGTTGTTTTAATTGATGGCGTAGCCATTCAGAAGTGTCAATCCAGTGGACTCCCTCCCCCTCCCCCTGCAGTCGATCTGGAGCTTGAGAAAGTACTTGGTGATATGCCACAAAAAAGTTTTGAATTCCACCGGATGGCAGATGCACGAGAGCCACTTGATATTGCACCTGGAGTCACGGTGATGGATTCTCTTAAGAGGGTATTGAGACTTCCATCTGTTTGTTCAAAGCGCTTCTTGACATCAAAAGTAGACAGGTGTGTTACAGGTCTTGTAGCACAGCAGCAAACTGTTGGCCCCCTGCAAATTCCACTTTCTGATGTTGCTGTAATCGCTCAGACTTTTACTGACTTGACTGGAGGTGCATGTGCCATTGGGGAGCAGCCAATTAAAGGTTTGCTGGATCCAAAAGCAATGGCGAGATTGGCTGTTGGAGAAGCACTGACAAATCTTGTTTGGGCAAAGGTCACTTCTCTATCTGATGTTAAAGCAAGTGGAAATTGGATGTATGCGGCCAAGCTTGATGGGGAAGGAGCAGCTATGTATGATGCTGCTATAGCTCTATCAGATGCTATGATTGAACTTGGCATTGCTATTGATGGCGGGAAGGACAGTCTTTCCATGGCAGCTCATGTTGCAGGTGAGGTTATTAAGGCTCCTGGCAATCTTGTAATGAGTGTATATTGTACTTGTCCTGACATAACAAAAACAGTAACCCCCGATTTAAAGCTCGGGGATGATGGCGTGCTGCTTCACATTGATTTGGCAAAGGGAAAGCGGAGGTTAGGTGGGTCTGCTCTTGCTCAGGTTTTTGACCAAATTGGGAATGAGTGTCCTGACATTGAGGATGTTCGTTATCTTAAGCGAGTTTTTGAAGGAATTCAGGTCCTTCTTGCTGACCAATTGATCTCTGCTGGTCATGATATTAGTGATGGTGGGCTATTGGTCTGTGCCCTTGAAATGGCATTTTCTGGGAATCGTGGCATTACCTTGAACTTGACTTCACATGGGAAGGGCCTATTCCAAACACTTTTTGCTGAAGAACTTGGTCTGATTATCGAGGTAAGCAGGGAAAACTTGGATTTGGTAATGGAAAAACTAGGCAGTGAAAGTATTTCTGCTGAGATCCTTGGACAAGTTAGTGCCACACCCTCAATAGAATTAAAGGTCGATGGGGTAACACATTTGAATGGGAGTACTTCTTCCCTGAGGGACTTGTGGGAGGAAAGTAGTTTTCAGCTGGAAAAATTTCAAAGATTGGCTTCTTGTGTGGATCTAGAGAAAGAAGGGTTGAAAGATAGGCATGAGCCTTCATGGGAATTGTCTTTCACTCCCTCTTTCACAGATGAAAAGTATATGAGCATTGCATGCAAACCCAAAGTGGCTGTAATTCGAGAAGAAGGCAGCAATGGGGACAGAGAAATGGCTGCAGCATTTTATGCTGCTGGTTTTGAACCATGGGATGTTACAATGTCAGACCTTCTTAATGGATCCATATCACTGCATGAATTCCGTGGAATTGTGTTTGTTGGAGGTTTTAGCTACGCTGATGTGCTCGATTCTGCAAAGGGTTGGTCTGCTTCCATTCGATTTAATCAGCCCCTTCTAAATCAATTTCAGGAGTTTTACAAGCGACCAGACACTTTTAGTCTTGGTGTTTGCAATGGCTGTCAGCTTATGGCTCTTTTGGGGTGGGTTCCAGGTCCTCAAGTTGGTGGAGTGTTAGGTGGTGGTGGCGACCCTTCACAACCCAGGTTCATTCACAACGAGTCGGGACGGTTTGAATGCCGGTTCACCAGTGTGACAATAAAGGACTCGCCAGCTATAATGTTTAGAGGAATGGAGGGCAGTACATTAGGTGTGTGGGCTGCCCACGGCGAGGGAAGAGCATATTTCCCTGATGACGGTGTTCTTGATCGTGTGCTACACTCAAAGTTGGCACCAGTAAGATATTGTGATGATGATGGTAACGAGACAGAACTTTACCCTTTCAACCTCAATGGCTCTCCCTTGGGAGTTGCGGCAATTTGTTCTCCAGATGGGAGGCATCTTGCGATGATGCCTCATCCAGAGCGTTGCTTCTTAATGTGGCAATTCCCATGGTATCCCCAGCAGTGGGATGTGGACAAGAAAGGCCCTAGCCCATGGTTGCGGATGTTCCAGAATGCCAGAGAGTGGTGTTCTTAAGAAAAAGTGTTTCTTTCCGTACAAGGATGGTTAGTATTTCAGTGTGCATGAGAGTTCTGCTTTATTTTAATTTTTCAGTTACATTAGATTTCTGTTTTATTTTTTTCGGTTACATGGAGCTCTGCATTTATTGTATTACGAATCCGTACTTACTGTGCCTAGCTTTACTGGTTGAATGAATGTCTGATTACCATTTGCCTTTGCATTTACCCTTGATCACTGTGTTTTGTAGCGTCTGGACCTGTGCTTAGTGTTCACTATAAAGATGGCATGTCTCTAAGAGATGAAAAGCGATTTGAAAATTATCACTAATATAGTATATTCTTGACTGGTGTTTGGCTTTAAAGGAATGTACATCAATTGAATATATTCATTCCTATTGAAAGGCCATTCCATTGTTCAGATAGTACTTGACTAAATTGGCTACACCGGTCTATTCCATAACATAGGCCGATCCACATCATTATGCAAATGGGAATTATAGTGTCTCCTGGGGTTAATGGCGACTTGGCCTTATTGATATTAATTGCCTGTCCTAAACTAAATGAGCTTTTATGTTATCTGAGTAGAGAATGTTCTGAATTTCAGGTTCTTTCTGTAATTGTCATCTGCCAGAAAGCATTCAAATTACTGCAGTCAGACATTTCCTGACCATCCGGCACATCATGTGTTCTCGTATGCATGAGGACGCTTTACATTTGTGTTACTGACATGAATATGAATTTTTTCCCTTTATCATTATGGTACTACAGATGAGGATGATGATGACTGATCTGAATCTATTGCATCATCTGCAACAGCAGGAAGTGAGGATCCAAACATCTTAGGACAGTACCGAATGGAGATGTAACCCGAAGTAAACACAGAGTGAGTTTGGCAATTGTGTTAGTGTCTATTCTAAATATATAAGTACACAAGTCTCAGTTAAACTCTCTGAGCATTGTGAATCTCAGATGATAGTAGGTATACGGAGGATTTGTTGCGATTTTGTTTGCTTTCAGAATTTACAAGTTTGCTTCAACTTATATCCTAACTTGCATTGAAAAAACATCAATTTGTTACATGATTCTTTTCGTTACATATAACGGGATTGAACCTTAACCCATCTTAATTCATCTTTATCCTCAAGTTTTTATTTTTAAAAGGCTGTTCATTGATGCTATTTGGTTCAAGATAAATTACAGCGTGTTTAGAATTTTGAGTGAAAATTTGTCAGTGTATAAGATGTTGCAAATTCCTGACATT
>NC_047657.1:1860716-1889012 GCF_902201215.1 Prunus dulcis | reverse complement strand
AAATTATTTTGGAAGGATTCCAGGTCATTTTCACCATATCACAGATACAAAACTACTGTGAAGGTCCATGTAAGCAAAACTGTATGTGGATTAATATTCTTATTCGGGTATTTGGTGCAGCAACTTTGATGAAATCTTTGATGTAGACTGGTTTATATAATCTCTATCAAAAGATGTTGAAATCATTAAACAGCTTCCAACAAAGGGAGGAAAACCAATGAGTCCATATAGCATGCGTGTCCCAAGGAAGGGCAATGCAAAATGCTAACAGAATCGTTTAGTGCCTGTTCTTAATAAAAATATTGTAAGTGTCTTTTAGGAGAACCTACCACATTTTTGTAAAGAATTTGTTAATTATCATATGCTAGTGTATATAACCGAGGAAGAAAAATTTCCTGTGCCTGAATGATTGCCTTTTTGGGATATATAGAATTTACAGTTGTTTGTTATGCTTTCTAATGTGTAGGGTGTTCAGCTCACAAAGTTTGATTACAGGCTTTCAAATAAATTGGATTCAAATTTACAAAAACTTAGGTGTAGAGCAAATTATCATGCCTTGAAGTTTAATGACCTTATTAATGAAATGGGGAAAACGTTGGTTGACAGAATGAGGATGAAAAGCAAGCATTTCATTGCCCTGCATTTGAGGTAAATTGCAAATAAATAAAAAATTACCTGCTTGAGTAATTTTTTTTTTTTCCCCAAAAGATACATCTGTTAGGTACTCACTATAACCCAAGTTTCTTGATGTTCCTATCTTATGGTTCTGTGTTTAAAATCTTAATGCAATTGGCATTTGATTTATGAGAAACGTGCGCAGAGCTAAAATAAGAAAGAAACTCAAGGCTATTAAATTTCTTCTAATGGCCAAGATTAATGCAAAATGCTCTTTGTACGTCTGTTTTATGTTCGATTTGTATAATCATAAACTTATCGGTATTCATATTGTTTGCTTCAATAACTTTTGGCTCTTTATTGAAGTTGGAATGTGTTCTGTATATTAACCAGGAAAGTTATTGAATATTCGACTAATGTTTATTATACTTAATATCATGTTCATATTGTATGGAAATATTATCGAACGTGTTACTGCATTATTTTTCTTAGTAGAAAACTTGCTTCCTGAAAGGTTTGATTTCGTGGGTGATTAGGCTTGTCACTTTCAATCTTGGCTATCTTCCTGGGGGTGACAAAACAATTATCAGAGTCAGAAACAACACTGAACAAGGCATTGGAAGTTGCAAAAAGGATTGTGGTGCCTGGAGGTCTTATCAGTTTAGTGGTTTATGTGGGGCATCCTGGTGGATGGTAACAGTTCTGTTCTCAAATTTTATTTTTATTCACTCTGTATGCTAGTTTGTGCTCCCTGGTTTTTATTATGTTCATTATGCAGGTTGAGCAAAACCTATAACAATGGCTTGAGTAATTTTCGTTTAAGATACTAGAATAAATAAATAGATAAAGTTGGATAGTTAGGCCAATATAAGCTCAATTAAGTTCCTCCCAAACTACGCCTGAAATATTTTGCTTCTTATTATTAACAAAGGAATAGTTCTTTTGTAGCTAAAAACAATGAGTATGTTATAGCATGGGAAAATTGTTTTGCCCTATTTAATTTGAGTGTTTAGTGGGAGCATGACTTCTAAGGAACTTCTTGTGCAATGAAAGCAACAGTTGGAAGCTTGCCTTTTCAATCAACCCCCTTTTATTTTATTTTATAAAGTCTGGTAGATGAAGCCATCATTTATGCTTCCCCTTCAGATTGGTTTGGAATTGGATTAAGATATACGTGGTTAGTTTTAGGTACTAGAGGAGTGGGATAGGCTGTTTGGATTTTACGTTCTGGTCTTGCTCTGAGAGGAGAGAGGGGGAAGGGGAGAAGGGGAGAAGGAGAGTGAGATTGGAAGTCTTCTGTGACTAGTAAATTGGAAGTCTCGGACTCTTGTTAAGTTTGTGCATTTTCAGAATGAAGAATAATCTGTTTTTAGGCTCAAAACAAATAACGTGGATTGAATTCTAGGACATCGATGCTGCTGTAGATCATAATAGAAGCTTTCTGCTCATGTTCCAGTCAAGGAAACAGAAGTGCAGTATCCAAGATTGTGCTTGATTTGTGAAATTGTTATTAATATTGATTTATGACATTGGTGATTGAGTTGGAGATTTCCAAATTGGACAATTCTTATTGCTTTGCTGATATGGATCCAACATGCTTTGTTTTGGCAAAAAGGGTCCTACTTAATGTACATTATTTGTTCTTTTAGACTTGATACGTATGAGTTTAGTTTTGTCATATGCTCCTGGCTTGCTTGTTCTAACTGTGGGCACATAAGGCGGAAAACTTTACATGTAAGGCTTCACTGATGTCTTGAATGATGTCATTCAATAGTGACCTGTTTTATATAATTTGTATCTCTGCTTTATAACTACATTTGATATTTGGGGTTATATTGCATGCAGGCAAGCAACCCTGACAAGGTACGAAGTGAATATAAATCATTCTCAAGGTAAAGTGCTGCCTAGTGTAAGAGTTTCAGATCCAGGTCTTCTACTTAAACCTGACGAACCAAATTTGGTATGAACTACATCTTTGAATCCCTGATTGCATCTTTGAGGCCAAAGCAAAAAAAATGCTAAACTACATACAGTTTAAAAAATAATAATAATAAAAAGTCAAGGCTTTATGAATTAGTTGACTATTCTTTTTATTTATTTATTTAATTTTATACTTTTATACTTTTTGTGAAGTCTTTTTTTTTTTTTTCAAAGTTCCCCTAACTTGGCACGGATGCATGTATGTACATGTGTACTCAGAACACAAACTCCTTTATAACTCAAAAGAACGATCGCAAATGTTAGTTTTTAACTTGGAAAAATAAAATAAAATTGAAAGTTACTTTTGGGAAATGTTGAACTTTTATAATGAATATGGCTTCAGTGTAGAAGGCTTGATAGTAAATAGAAAATCTATATGCTGGGGGTTTTCTGGCTAGCTAAAAATGTGTGAGAAATGATGAATCCATCTGATTGCAGCCTATTTAATGTTTAATACCTTCATTAAAAAAAGGTTGTTGACAGTGCTTTGACTATCTTGCAGATTATAATGGCAAAACCAGCAGTTGGCCCTAGTGAGAGAGATCAGCATGCAGGGATGGATGAGGACTAATTTTGTGTGTATGACAATTGACTATCTTTGCTTGTATTGCTCTATGTTAGGGATCTTTTGTTCCATTTTAGTAACAATTTTGTTTAGGAGAAAAAGAAACATATTGCAGTTCATGCTTTGTAAATGCCACTCTTCTGTTATGATGGACACGTGGTATGCCCTTGTTGGGTAGGTTTGGATTGAAACCATGGTCGAGTGCTTGAGCCATGTTTGGTGAGAAGCTTGAATGGATTTTCTTTTCTGTTGTATTTGGCCCTTGTCTTTTCAAGCATGCCAAAAATCATCCTAGTTTTGTAATATGTGGTTTGTGTCCAATTAATTTACTGTGGACCTTGCATTTTTGTACCCAATATTTGATAGCTGCCTTTTTTGAACGAAGATTCATTGAGGGAGAGAATTACTTTCCTTTTGAATATGAATCGATGTGCAACTCCAACTATCATTTCAAAGGTCAACATCAATTCATGCTAATATAAGGATGGATAACAATTGTCGTGTCCATGAGATTTGAATTCAGGATTACTTTTCAACGAAGTGGAGACTCTGTTATTAGACCAAATGGCCATTGACATACGATATAATAGCAATATTAGGCCAATACATGTACACTATAGAGGCAATATTAAAGCAATATAACCACAATACGATAGCAATAGTATTACAATATCACCTATAAAAATATAATTATTGTCCACTTATTGTTGATTTTTCACATGTTCAGAAATTTTGTTCTCTCTTAGCTCACTCGGCTCTCTCTCTCTGGCACATCTCTCTCTCTTTGGTATCTGTTTATCGCAGCTCTCTGTCTCTCTCTTGTCTCTCTCTCTCTCTCTCTCTCTCTCTCTCTCTCTCTCTCTCTCTCGTGCAACTCTTTCTTTGCTCTCTTTCTATAGCGCAGCTCTCTCTGTCTCTCTCTAGCTTCGTTCTGCCTCGTTCTCCCCTTATTCGCTCTCTGTCTCTTTATTTATACCTTCTTTTTTTTGTAAATTATTTTTTAGTTGTTATTATTTTTTAAAATAATTTCTTACAATGTCTTACGATGCAATTATGATGCACCTGACTGCCTGTTTTTGAAAGGTACGTTGTTTCTTTCTCCTCCTCGTCTTCTTTTTGAATGCAATATGGCCCAAACCGTAAACCCATTGATGAGCCGTAGACAATATACATACACTAGAGAGGCAATATTAGGGCAATATAATGGCAATACGATAGCAATAGCATTACAATATACATGCAATACGATGGCAATATGCATACAATATGTATACAATACACAGGCAATATTAGTACAATACACATGCAATAGGACAGCAATATTAAGTCAATCTACATACAATACACACACATCCATTACATACTACAATTTAGACATGGAAAATAAATCGCCACCGAACCCTAACAATACTATCCCAAGAAGCAAAAATTATTTCTTTCATAAAACTTGACAATTCAATTGTTATTACATAGTCAACCAATCTTTACTCTATTACATACATACTTCCTACCTATAATTATAAATAATGGAGAGCTCACAAATTCTACTAATTTGATCTTAACTTCATCAATTTGTTCTTCGTTGTATGAGTTAGCTCTCCCTTCTTGCACATTTTCCAAGTTGTTCTGTTCTCCTCCCGTGTAGCAATATCAGCAACAACAGGTTATCTACAGATCTGAAATCATAACTGCAGATGATTCTCAATTAACAAAGAGGAAAACCATTTTCTTTTATAACTTTGGTTCTGAAATATATAACAAAATGCAAAGACCTTTGCTTCTGAAAAGGAGCAAAAGTTTGTCAACCAATTCATAGTAAAAACGAAGAAACTAGTGAACCTAACCAGAGAAATGCTAACCTGCAAAACCAACTCCAATACTTTAACCACATCATTAATACTTGAGATTTTCTTCTCATGGATTATGATTAGAGGATTTTCCAATTCCTATCAGCACATACACAAGTTTGAAGATAATCATCATCAAGCAAAAAGGGACTTGAGGTGCTGCTAACTTTAACAAGCAGCCCTTTAACAGTTTCAAGACATAGTTATCGCTGAGTCAAACTAAAACTTACACATTTCTGATTGTTCTGGTTGGTGATGAAATAAGGGGATATGTAGCCCCTGTCTAGCTTCATTCCCTCAACAACCTCCAACTCATTGTCCAATGTTTTCCCATCTTGCAGAAATTAACATAGTGTGAAGCTTACATGTTTTGGGTATCATTTGGGAATAAAAAACTAAAATAAAATTATTTGCCCTCCAATATATTTCTGTAAAAATTTCATAAGACCCATACATACCTCACTTTAAAACAACAATAAAAAGAAGCTGATATCATCCAGATTTCAGCCCTTGCAATACGGTAAGGAGTTTGCAACCGTTCTTTTGAGTTATAAAGGAGTTTGTGTTATGAGTACACATGTGCATACATGCATCTGTGCCAAGTTAGGGGAACTTTGAAAAAGAAAAGAGAAAAAGACTTCACAAAAAGTATAAAAGTATAAAATTAAATAAATAAATAAAAAAATAGTCAGCTAATTCATAAAGCCTCGACTTTTTATTTTATTTTATTTTAAAACTGTATGTAGTTTAGCATTTTTTTCTGCTTTGGCCTCAAAGATGCAATCAGGGATTCAAAGATGTAGTTCATACCAAATTTGGTTCATCAGGTTCAAGTAGAAGACCTAGATCTGAAACTCTTACACTAGGCAACACTTTACCCTGAGAATGATTTATATTCACTTCGTACCTTGTCGGGGTTATATTGCATGGGTTGCTTGCCTGCATGCAATATAACCCCAAATATCAAATGTAGTTATAAGGCATAGATACAAATTATATAAAACAGGTCACTATTGAATGACATCATTCAAGACATCAGTGAAGCCTTACGTGTAAAGTTTTCCTCCTTATGTGTGCCCACAGTTAGAACAAGCAAGCCAGGAGCATATGACAAAACTAAACTTATACGTATCAAATCTAAAAGAACAAATAATGTACAATAAGTAGGACCCTTCTTGCCAAAACAAAGCATATTGGATCCATATCAGCAAAGCAATAAGAATTGTCCAATTTGGAAATCTCCAACTCAATCACCAATGTCATAAATCAATATTAATAACAATTTCATGAATCAAGCACAATCTTGGATACTGCACTTCTGTTTCCCTGACTGGAACATGAGCAGAAAGCTTCTATTATGATCTACAGTAGCATCGGTGTCCTAGAATTCAATCCACGTGATTTGTTTTGAGCCTCAAAGCAGATTATTCTTCATTCTGAAAATACACAAACTTAACAAGAGTCCGAGACTTCCAATTTACTAGTCACAGAAGACTTCCAATCTCACTCTCCCTCTCCCCTTCCCCCTCTCTCCTCTCAGAGCAAGACCAGAACGTAAAACCCAAACAGCCTATCTCACTCCTCTAGTACCTAAAACTAACCAAGTATAAACCAATCTGAAGGGGAAGCATAGATGATGGCTTCATCTACCAGACTTCATAAAATAAAATAAAAGGAGGCTGATTGAAAAGGCAAGCTTCCAACTGTTGCTTTCATTGCACAAGAAGTTCCTTAGAAGTCATGCTCCCACTAAACACTCAAATTCAATAGGGCAAAACAATTTTCCCATGCTATAACGTACTCACTGTTTTTAGCTACAAAAGAACTATTCCTTTGTTAATAATAACAAGCAAAATATTTCAGGCGTAGTTTGGGAGGAACTTAATTGAGCTTATATTGGCCTAACTATCCAACTTTATCTGTTTATTTATTCTAGTATCTTAAATGAAAATTACTCAAGCCATTCTTATAGGTTTTGCTCAACCTGCGTAATGAACGTAATAAAAACCAGGGAGCACAAGCTAGCATACAGAGTGAATAAAAATAAAATTTGAGAACAGAACTGTTACCATCCACCAGGATGCCCCACATAAACCACTAAACTGATAAGACCTCCAGGCACCATGATACTTTTTGCAACTTCCAATGCCTTCAGTGTTGTTTCTGACTGTGTGACAATTGTTTTGTCACCCCCCGGAAGATAGCCAAGATTGAAAGCGACAAGCCTAATCACCCACGAAATCAAACCTTTTAGGAAGCAAGTTTTCTACTAAGAAAAATAATGCAGTAACACGTTCGATAATATTTCCATAAAATATGAACATGATATTAAGTATAATAAACATTAGTCGAATATTCAATAACTTTCCTGATTAATATACAGAACACATTCCGACTTCAATAGAGCCAAAAGTTATTGAAGCAAACAATATGAATACCGATAAGTTTATGATTATACAAATCGAACACAAAACAGAAGTACAAAAAGCATTTGCATTAATCTTGGCCATTAGAAGAAATTTAACAGCCTGGAGTTTCTTTCTTATTTTAGCTCTGCGTACGTTTCTCATAAATCAAATGCCAATTGCATTAAGATTTTAAACACAGAACCATAAGATAGGAACATCAAGAAACTTGGGTTATAGTGAGTACCTAACAGATGTATCTTTTGGGAAAAAAAAAAATACTAAAGCAGGTAATTTTTTATTTATTTGCAATTTACCTCAAATGCAGGGCAATGAAATGCATGCTTTTCATCCTCATTCTGTCAACCAACGTTTTCCCCATTTCATTAATAAGGTCATTAAACTTTAAGGCATGATAATTTGCTCTACACCTAAGTTTTTATAAATTTGAATCCAATTTATTTGAAAGCCTGTAATCAAACTTTGTGAGCTGAACAGCCTGTACATTAGAAAGCATAACAAACAACTGTAAATTCTATATATCCCAAAAAGGCACTCATTCAAGCACTGGAAATTTTTCTTCCTCGGTTATATGCATCAGCATATGATAATTAACAAAACATTTACAAAAATGTGGTAGGTTCTCCTGAAAGACACTTACAATATTTTTATTAAGAACGGGCACTAAACGATTCTGGTAGCATTTTGCATTGCCCTTCCTTGGGACACGCATGCTATATGGACTCATTGGTATTCCTCCCTTTGTTGGAAGCTGTTTAATGATTTCAACATCTTTTGATAGAGATGATATAAACCAGTCTACATCAAAGATTTCATCAAAGTTGCTGCACCAAATACCCGAATAACAATATTAATCCACATACAGTTTTGCTTACATGGACCTTCACAGTAGTTTTGTATCTGTGATATGGTGAAAATGACCTGGAATCCTTCCAAAATAATTTTTGGCCCAGCTTGAGAACAAGAAGAGTAGCATTCAAGATATAAGCTGCAACAAGAGCATCAGTTATCTGTAACAGAATCAAGAAAGAAGCACAAGATGCTGAATCAGCAGAAAAAACATGCATGATAACAAACTAGTCTTATCACTCATGGAATGAAAAAGTTACAAAGCCCTATCAACAAGTCCTATACAGGATCTACTTATAACCAGATGCCTAAACGAAATAACAAATCAAAATTAGACTAATAAAGAAGCCATTTGGAATCTGAATGCATAACCACAATGTACTTTAAGCCTTAAATGAAGATATTAGAAAGATAAGTTAGGCCTCAAATGGAAGAAAACTAAGATGGGCGTCTACTGGATTAATATGCATCTATAGCTCAATCAAGAAACTCACCCCTCTTCTTTGCTGGTTTAAGCCTCCACTAATAGCAGTCAACAAATATGTTTTCACATCAGCAGCTGCAACATTTAGGGCATTGGTTTTGTAAATCAAAAGCCTCAGATAAATTAACCAAAATCATAACAGAATCGATTCAATTACGACGTCATTACTGCAACCATGGAGAAAAAAAGCATAAATAAAGTTGATTACTTTACGTGCAAAGTTATCGGCGGCACGCTACCATGGAAGAAATCCGATTTCCTTGTACATCTGTCTCTTTACACTGTTTCTTCAATCTATCAAACTGGGGAACCAGCACTGGTGGAGATGGAAGAAGAAGGAGGAGGAGGAGGGAGGAGGGAGGAGGAAGGAGATGGTCTGGAGTTTAAGTACGGCACCATGAGAATGAGCTGTGATACGCCGTCGTTTCGGAGTGATGAATGAAGGTGACTGAGTGTGTCTGTTGTTGCCAGATGGGTGAGGGTTAGATGAACAGTACCTCGTGGATGTCAACGGTGGAGTTAAGCTTGGATGAACAGCCACCGCTGAGGGAGAAAGACGATTGCGTCGGAGAGAGAGTGCTCAGCCACAGAGACAGACGGGCTGAAGAGAGAGACAGAGCCAAGAGAGTTGAGAGAGAACCCAATTTCTGAAAATGTGATATGTTTGCAATCTGTTTACAATAAAGATGTATTTATAAGTGATAGTTTTAAAAATTTTGGAGAGGGGTGGTATTTTGACAAAAAATTATAAAATGGGTGGTATTTTGAGCTATTTCCCTAATTTTTTTTTGGCCAAGTCCACTGCTAGACTGTAAATAGTAAACATGGCCTGACTCAGAAATTAATCCCTCTTAAACAGTTCATTAAAAGCTAGCTCAAAATGAGACTCGTTGACAAAAATCGTGTATATTATGAGGTACATAAATTGTACCATACGATGTTCTCTTTAAAAAGTCTCGTTAGAGTGTTTTGAAATCAAAACCAACCAATTTAAGAAGAGGAGGAGAAGAAGTCAGGACTTAAGATCGAATGGAGAGATTTTGGAGGTTTAAGTAACTACAGAGCTGTGTGCATATATGTTTTAAAATCAAAATTGTCGGAGTATGCACCTAAGTTCAATTTCCCTCTCTATATATTTGTGTAATTTAGAATATCGCTTTATCAAAAAATAAAAATAAAAAATGTCGGGGTGGGCGCATAAGTTCGATTTTCTCATTATACATTTGAATAGTTTAGAATATTATTTTGTCAAAAAAATAAAAAGAAAAACAGTGGGAGTTGGTGGCACAACATCCTCTTTAGAGAAATAAAGACGAAAGATGGGAATAGTTTTTTCTTTAAAAAAATTAAAATTGGTAACTTGCTTAGAAGTTTATAACACTTCGGTGGTACACGTTTTTCCTTTCTTTTTTCCTAGACCATTTTTGGGTATTGGACGTGTTCAGCTCTTTCTTTGGAATTTCCTTGTTTTTTCTTCAATTTCTTGCCCTGTCTTTTGGCTCTCTGGTTTGATTCTTTATTGACTTATTGACTTAGATTCCAATTGAAACCGTGTGTGGTTTTCTTTGGTCAACACCACCACGCGGACACACAGTTTTCCATATCTCTGTCTCTCTGTCTCTCTCTCTCTCTGTCTCTCTCTCTCCCATTATTTCTTTTCCTTCGTTCCCTACCCTGCTTTCATCATCTCTATTGTGTTTTTATTAATTATTTTTGGGTTTGTGCTAAAATAAACATTTTCAAAACATTTATTCAATAATAGCCCATTCCTCTCATAGTGCCTTTTGTTATTCCCATTAGCGCATCTTTGTTGTCTCCATAGTGCCTCTTTACTACAAGGGTAAAAAGTTCTGAATTATTTTTTTGCATACATGTACCGTGTTAAATTGTGATCGACAGAAAAATAAGGCAAGTATTTTCGTTCTCTATTTCATCTTCTCCTATAACTTTTCGAATTGATTATTTTCAGTCAATTTTGCATCTTGTTTTTGGTTGGGTTGGTTCTTTTCCTGCAAATTCTCTGGCTTTGTGATTGTTTTAGTGGTCTGCTGAGTTTATTGTCCACAGTTGACATTTCCTTTTCGATCTCTAGTTTGTTTTCTTTATTCTCTTTTGCTTAATACATTTTCAATTACCAAAAGAAAAATTAAAGCTAGCACTATACCGTCTTCTTTCTATGTTTCTACTGAGTGTGTTCGAAGCCAGATTTTGAGGAACCGTCTTTTCCAATGGCCTTGAGCACCCAAAGAGCCTCTGCATCTCTTTCGGCTGAATCGGCTCCTCCTCAATGGAAACATGATGTTTTTCAGAGTTTCAGGGGAGCAGACACTCGCAGGGGTTTTATGTCTCATTTAGACCACGAACTGCGGTACCGGCAAACAATAAAAACTTTCAAGGACGACCGAGACCTTGAAATAGGAGCAACTATTTCTCCGGAGCTGTTGACCGCAATCGAAGAATCACATCTTGCCATCATTGTTCTCTCCCCAAATTACGCTTCTTCCCCTTGGTGCTTGGATGAACTCTCAAAGATTCTTGAATGCATGGAAGACACCAATAGAATTCTGCCAATCTTTTATGACGTGGATCCTTCTGATGTACGATACCAAAAGGGGGGATTTGCTGAAGCATTCACTAAGCATGAAGAAAGGTTTAGTGAAGAAGCAGAGAAGGTGAAGCGGTGGAGAGCTGCTTTAAGAAAAGTTGCCAATATCTCTGGCTTAGATTCAAAGAATTATAAGTAAGCATGCATGCATGAACAACTAATTTCTTGTGTCTTAACATGAATCCTACTTGGATTTTACGTTTCAGTTCTTGCTTTAATGCAACAACCTTGGATGTTGTATTTATTGATTAATGGTTATTTTATTTTTCTTCCTTGTAGATCGGAAGCAGAGCTTATCAAAAATATTGTCAAATGTGTGTGGACGAAAGTGCATCCAACATTCATGTTGTCAGGTTCTCCGGAAAATTTAGTCGGAATTGATTTTGCACTTGAGCAACTACGTTTGCAATTAGCTCCCGAAGAAAATGACGTTCGCTTTATAGGGATATGGGGGATGGGCGGGGTAGGCAAAACAACCCTTGCTAAGCTAGTTTTTGAGAAAATTTCCCATCATTTTGAACTTAGTTCGTTTCTATTTGATGTGAGAGAGGTTTCTGCAAAACATGGTACACTAGTTGCTCTACAAAAACAACTTCTTTTCCCAATCTTGAAGGAAGAAAATATTATCCGAGTTTGGGATGAAGAGTCGGGAATATTTTTCACTAAGACATATTTATGGAATAAAAAGGTTCTTCTCATCCTTGATGATGTGGATAAATTAAACCAGCTAGAAAAACTGGTTGGAGAGAAAACTTGGTTTGGTGTAGGGAGTAGAATTATCATCACAACTAGAAATGAACGTCTACTAGTTCAGCATGATATAGCGAGACGACATAAGGTCAAGGTATTAAACAATGGACAAGCTCTTAAGCTCTTTAGTCAACATGCCTTTAAGAAAAATCAGCCTGCGGAAGGTTTTCTAGAACTGTCTCAGCGTGTCCTACATTGTGCCAAAGGCCTTCCATTAGCTCTTAAAACTTTGGGGACTTTGTTGTATACGAGAGATCAAGATGCATGGAATAGTGTGTTGCATAATGTAGAGAAAATTCCTAATCCAACAGTTCTTGATTCACTCAAAGTAAGTTATGATGGACTAGAAGAGATGGAGAAGAAAATTTTTCTCCATGTTGCATGTTTCCATAAAGGGAAGGATAAAGAGAAAATAATTGAAATACTAGACAGTATCTGGGACATTTCCAGTCTTATTGGGATTGATATTCTTATTGAGAAATCTCTCTTAACCATTAAAAAAAACAATTTACGCAGTGACACTGTTGAGATGCATGATTTGATACAAGAAATGGCATGGGAAATTATTCGTCAAGAGTCTGTCGATGAGCCTGGTAAATGGAGTTGTTTGTGGCATCCCAACAACATTTCTGCTGTATTCATGAACAACACGGTAGGAAACTTATGTTAAAATACTAAAGTTTAGAAGATAATATATGTCATTTCTTTTGAATTGATATTATAGACTTGAATGTGCAATTAACTTTTTGTTTTTCTTAATTATAGGGAACATCCGCAATTGAAGCCATAGTCTTAGGTTTGCCGAAATCAGAAGTGGTACACTGGAATTGTAATAAAGCCTTCTCTAAGATGCCCAAATTGAGGCTTCTTGAATTTGATAATGTGATCTTTTCTTCAGGCCCCAAAGTTCTTCCAAATTCGTTAAGAATTATTCGTTGGAGCTGGTATTTTTCCAAATCACTCACACCAAAATTTCACCCACGCTTCCTTGTTAAACTAGAGATGCCTTATAGCAAACTTGTCCGGCTTTGGGATGGAGCAAAGGTAAGAGTATAGAAATATGGCATTTTATCATTCTTTTTTTGTTTAGCTTGTATCATTCTTTTGATACTTATCATTCTTCAACTTTTATGTACCGTACAGGACTTCCCAAAGTTGAAATATATTGATCTTAGTTACTCTCATAAATTGGCCAGTACCCCAGATTTCACACGCGTTCCTGTTCTTGAGGAATTGAATCTGAAAAGTTGTACGAATTTAATTGAGGTCCACGGGTCTATTGCAGTTCTCAAAAGGTTGAAACGTTTGGACCTTAGTGACTGTAAAAATATCGAGAGTCTCCCAAGTGAAGTGGAAATGGATTCTCTTGAATATTTCAGTCTTCGTGGCTGCTCAAAAGTGAAAAAACTTCCGGAATTTGAGGGACATATGAAAAGTTCGTTCAAGCTCATTTTAAATGGTACTGCTGTTGAGCAAATACCTTCATCAATCGAAGGTTTGGTTGGCCTTGCTGTAGAGGGTATATACAATCGCAGAAGTCTCTCGGGTCAAATAGTCTATATGCAAAGATCCTCAAAAGTTGTCAAACTGCCAGGGGAGATGGAGTGTTTAGAGGAGCTTGAATTAAGTGAAAGTGCTATGAGAGAGCTGCTTCTTGTTATGATAAGTAACAAATATCTATCCTTACATCGATCATCAACTTCAAGGGATCACAGTGCATGGTTTAGAATAAGAAAGAGTCACCCTGATCCTGCACCTGACCCTTTGGGTTTGGTACTGTCTTCTAGAAATGATTTATTCTCTTTGGCAAGTTTAGATCTAAGTGATTGTAATATTGGTGAAGGAGTCATTCCCGATTGTATTAGCTGCTGCTTGTGTTTAGTACGTTTAATACTTAGGGGAAACAATTTCTTTAGCCTTCCTGCGAACATTAGATTCCTTTCTAAGCTTAGGTATCTTGACTTGAGTTTGTGCAGAAGGCTTCAGCAATTGCCAGATCTTCCGTCAAGTGAAAGCTTACTCGTAAATGTAGACGACTGTACTTCCTTAAGAAGGTTGTCAGATCCATCAAATTTGAGGGGAGCTAATGTGTATGATTTTGACTTTAGTTGTCATAATTGCTTCAGATTGGTTGAAGAAGAAAGCTCGATTAATAGAATATTTGCAATGATGATGAGATTGGCTCCTAACTCTTGCCCTAAGGTAGTCTCTCTCGTTGATTGAATACATACCGTGATTTTCTTTTATTACTATATTAAATAAATATAATGGCAATTCTTTTGGTACAGGGAATTGTATGGCCTGGAAGTGAAATTCCAGAGTGGTTCAGTAATCAAAGTGTGGGAGATTCAATTACTGTGGAGTTGCCTCTACGTCCACCTCCACAATCATCATGTAGCAGCGACTTTTACTGGGCCGGGATTGCTTTATGTGTTGTTTTGGAAGATTCTGAATATTTGCGAAATCAAACCGCCCTTGTTGGATATGATTATTTCAGAATTGAATGTTTGGGAGATCCGTTTCCGAGGCGAGGTCGGTTTGCGACTTTTAGAGTCGGGCATCTTAGGTCACAACACCTTTGGGTTATTTATTTCCCTCGCCATCGTTCCAGCCTCAGTTATGCCTCGAGCAGTCATCGGTTTTCATTCGAAGTACATTATGGTGCATACAAATCTTCCAACAGACTCAAAACAAGCTCCAATATAAAGGAATGTGGGGCCCGTTTGCTGTACGAGAGAGATTTCGAAGAATTCTGCGGAATACTGAAACTCCCCAAGCCCAATTTGAAATCAGCACTACATGCATACGGTCACCAGGCAAGCCAAATTGGTAGCAGTGGACATGGTAGCTCTGATGGCGACGATGAACCAGTCAGCAAAAGATTCAAGAAAGTCTAAATTATTTTGGGCTTGGTTCAATCATTCAATGATGTCTCAAAAAGCTAATGACGTTGGTCAATTCTCAGAATTCAACTCAGTAAGTCCTCACCTTTTCTTTCCAGTTTTCTTTTGAGCTGTTTGTTTTAATTGTTTAATTTGCTCTCAAACTAAGATTATCTATCTATGCATTGATGGCATTCAACAAGTTTCAATTTGAGGGTATCATATAGTTTTCCATTTCCAAATACATATATGCAGGCTATGCTATAATATTGTTGGATTGTGAATCTTCTTAATTTCAATGTGTTAGAAATTAGAATATTTACTCGGTACAGAGCAATTGAGTAACCAAATCCTTTTCGACAATGCTACACTTTTCATAATTTTATATCACAATTTCAATCACCATATGTGGCGACAGAGGTGGACATGAACACCAATTAACCTGTTTGTCACGTGCTATCAAATCATTATAAAATTAATGAAAATTGTATAAAAACCGTTAATGTTAAAAAACAAGCAATGTATTGGTGGCATTCGCAAGGTTTCAAAATTGATTTCATCATAATATCTGTGTTTTCAGTTCTTCTATTAGGTACGTAGTGGGAGAGAGAGTATAATTTTGTGTTCTCTTACTGTCCATCTAGTGCTACTATTTAAATTGCTCTGTCAGGTTTTATTGTTTTCAGAATGAAATGGACCTAATCACATAGTGCAATAAACAGATAATGTGCAAATGCCTGAGACTATGCCAATCATGATATAGGCAAACAGATAAGTAAACTGTCTAAATGAACATCTGCAGATGTTGCCTAACTGAAGCATTTAGAACATGGTAACTCAGGAGGTATTAAATGATTTCTATATGCTACATACAGTTTGTCAGGGAATAAATCAAAATTTGAGATTTGCTTTAAGTATGTTAATGGACTGAGCCTGAATTGTTTCTTTTTCTTCGTTCGAGGTATTTTTCTAAGTGGGCATGACTTGGCTTAACTTATTAATTTCAATATATTAAAATGTTTACTTCCTATAGGCCTCGAGTAAAAGAACATTTTCAGAACCTTTCAATGCTGTGCTATCAAACTGTTGCAATAGCCAATTATGTGTTCAATCCAATCTTGCTCAAAACACAATCAATTTTGAGAAGATGGAGAAAAGGTAGACAACCTGACGATTCGGAATTCCTCTGGCTTTGCAAAGTGAAATTGTTATGTGAATGCAATCCTATTAGAAAGGCGAGCTGAATGTAAAGCATCATTCTTAATTAGCATTGAGTGACGATTGGCTTTGTCTAGGGTTTGATATTGTGTTTATGGTTTCTGATTTTGGGGTTATTTGTTATTTTGGACCTTAGACTTTGGTCTTTTGAATTGGGGTTTTATTTTTGGGAAATTGACCTACATACTTCCCCAGAATGCCCCTCCCTACTCGAGATGAACCTTGGTTTGGTGAATTGAAGTTGACCTTAGATGTAATCAAGAATGCTATATTGAGGGCCTTATATATGACCCTTAGGTGAGACCTTATCTCTTAATCGTTGGATCAAATTGATTAGCTTGATTCAACAGTTAAGAGATGAAACCTCATCTAAAGGTCATATATAAAGCCTTCACTATAAAATGACTCATAATATAAAACTTGTAACATTAAAATCGAGGCCCCGCTGATTGTTGGAATGACGAAAAGCCGGGCTGGGCCTCGGTTTTAATATGTTTGAGCCCATGCTTCTGTTTTGTTCACTTTTTTATTTGGGCTCTCATATGGCAGTGCATGCTTTTGCTTGGTCATGAAAATTTTCATTTCCCGACAAAATAAAAAACTTATCTTTGGTTGAATTTATTATTGCAATTGGGTTAATTTGATAGTTAAATATTCTTATTGACTTAGATTGGTCGACACCACCACGCGGAAACAGAGTTTTCCATCTCTCTTCCATTATTTCCTTTCCTATCCCCTCTCCACTCCTTTTCATCTATTGCCTACAACTTACGTATTGAGCATTTTCAGTGTGTTTTTTTCTTGTGCAAACAGTCAACTTTGCATCTTTTTTTTTTTGGTTGGGTTGGTTCTTTTCCTGCCAATTCTCTGGCTTTGTGATTCTTTTGGTGTTCTGTTGACCTTATTGTCCGAGTTTAGGTTTCCTTTTTATTGATCTCTAGTTTGTTTTGCTGGGTATTTGCTCTACGTCCTTATTCTCTATACGTTGTCAATTACCACAAAAATTAAAGCTGCCGTTTTCTTTTCATACATAATTTTTTATTTTTAAGAATTTGCTGAGTGTTTGCAGAATCAGATTCACAGGGACTGTTTTTTTTTTTTTTTTCTCCAATGGGGTTGAGCACCCAAAGAGCCTCTGCATCTCTTACTTCAGCTGAATTGGCTCCTCCTCGATGGAAGCATGATGTGTTTTTGAGTTTCTGGGGTGAAGACACTCGCAGGGGTTTTATATCTCATTTATACCATGAATTGCACTACTGGCAAGCAATTACAACATTTAAGGACGACCGAGAGCTTGAAAAAGGAGCAAGTATTTCTCCGGAGCTGTTGACCGCAATCAAACAATCACATCTTGCAATCATTGTTCTGTCACCAACTTACGCTTCTTCCACCTGGTGCTTGGATGAACTTTCAAAGATTCTTGAATATATGGAAGACACCAAGAGAATTCTGCCAATTTTTTATGGCGTGCATCCTTCCGATGTACGAAATCAATGGGGGAGTTTTGCGGAAGCCTTCACTAAGCATGAAGAAAAGTTCAGTGAAGACGCAGACAAGGTGAATCGGTGGAGAGCTGCTTTAAGAAAAGTTGGCGGGCTCTCCGGTTTAGATTCAAAGAATTCTAAGTAAGCATGCGTGAACAACTTGCTTGTGTCTTAACAAATTAAGAAAGCTTTACTTGGATGATACGGTTTAGTTCTTTGATGCAACCTTGTTAAGTTAGTTTACTTTTCTTCTTTGTAGGAGTGAAAGAGAGCTTATTGAAGACATTGTCAAATGTGCGTGGACCAAAGTGAATCCTACATGTACGTCGTTAGATTCCCAAGAGAAGTTAGTCGGAATTGATTTTTCACTTGAGTACGTTTGCAATTAGATCTCGAGGTAAATGACGTTCGCTTTATAGGGATATGGCGGATGGAGAGAAAAATTGGTTTGGTTTGGGGAGTAGAATTATCATCACAAGCAGAAATGAACGTCTACTAGTTCAACATGGTATAGCGATACCATATAAGGTCAAGGTATTAAATAATGATGAAGCTCTTGAGCTCTTCAGTCAAAAAGCCTTTAGGAAAAGTCAGCCTGAGGAAGGTTTTCTGGAATTGTCCAAGTGTTTCCTACATTATTCCAAAGGCCTTCCATTAGCCCTTAAAACTTTGGGATCTTTCTTGAATATGAGAGATCAAGATGCATGGAATAGTGTATTGGATAATCTAAAGAAAATTCCTAATCCAACAGTTTTTGATTCACTCAAAATTAGTTATGATGGACGAGAAGAGATGGAGAAGATAATTTTTCTTGATGTTGCATGTTTCCATAAAGGGAAGCATAAAGAGACAGTAATTGAAATACTAGAAAGTGTCTGTGACATTTCCAGCCGTATTGGAATCGATATTCTTATTGAGAAATCCCTCTTAACCATTGAGAGACCCTATTTTGACTACAACATTATTAATATGCATGATTTGATACAAGAAATGGCATGGGAGATTGTTCGTAAAAAGCTTGATCAACGCAATCGTTTGTGGCTTCACGACGATGTCTCTCGTGTATTCATGAACAATACGGTAAGAAGTTATGTAGAAGTTCTAAGTTTAGAAGTAAATATATGTCATTTCGTTTAACACAATGTTAGACTTGAATGTGAAATTAACTTTTCCTTCTTAATTATTAGGAAACAAGAGCAATTGAAGCCAGAGTCTTACGTTTGCCCAAATTAGAAGTGGTGCACTAATTGTACTAAAGCAATCTCTAAGATGCCCAAATTAAGGCTACTGGAATTTGATAACGTGATGCTTTCTTCAGGCCCCAAAGTACTTCCAAGTTCCTTAAGAATTATCCATTGGAGCTGGTATCCTTCAAAATCACTCCCACCAAGTTTTTGTTGAAGTTTTGTATTCTGAGTGTGTGTGTTTGTTTGATTACAGAAGAAGAAGGAGAGGAAAATTGGATATCTATTTGTTCATATTCTACTAATTAGCAGAGAGAGTGTTCTCTGCTTTATTTATCATTCACACTTGCTCTGTGCATATATCTCACCGTTATGCACAGTAGCTCATTACATCAAAACTGTAGAAATGATCTCAGCCATTCATCATGCTAAACTAATGGATCACTCTCCACATGTCACTTGGACAAATTACAAGAAAGGCCCTACACTTGGTTTAATTACCAAAGTGAATACACAATTAACTACAAGGCATATTTTATGCTAAACTTTAATCAGCTCACAGCTTATACACTAACACTCCCCTTTAAGTTTTGAGCTGATACAACTCCAAGCTTGTCTCTAAGATAGTTGAATCTCTCCTTTGGTAAGGACTTGGTAAAAATGTCTGCCACTTGATCTTTAGTAGGACAATAAATCAAATCAATAATACCTTGTTGTAGAGCATCCTTAATGAAATGATACCTCCTGTCAATGTGCTTTGTCCTTTGATGAAACACCGGATTTTTAGTGATTGAGATTGCAGATGTGTTGTCACATTTCAGAGGAGTAGCTTCTGTTTGTAGTTCACCAAAATCCTCCAAAACAAACCTAAGCCATATAGCTTGAGTTGTAGCTTTTGAAGCACTAACATATTCTGCTTCTGCAAATGAGAGAGCAACACAACTTTGCTTGACAAAAGCCCATGAAAAAACTCCACTTCCAAATGAGAATGCATAGCCAGATGTACTTTTGCTATCTTCAATAGAGCCTCCCCAATCATTGTCATAGTATCCAACCAACACTGCCTTCTTGCCTTTTTGGTACATCAGACCATAGTCTAATGTTCCTTGAACATACCTTAGCACCCTCTTAGCTGTTCCATAGTGCTTATTAGAAGGACCATGCATATATCTAGCTAGTAAGCTAGCGGCATACATCACATCTGGCCTTGTAGCAGTAAGGTACAACAAACTTCCTACAAGCTTCGTATATTTCTCTTCATTTGCAGCACCACTTCCATCATCCTTAATCAACTTTTCATGGCTACAAGAGGAGTAGACACAGGCTTACAATCATTTAAACCAAATTTATTCAACAAAGAAGAAGCATACTTCCTTTGATGAATAAAGATCCTTAAATCTGTCTGAATCACTCCCATTCCTAGAAAATGATGGAGAAGTCCCAAGTCTGTCATTTCGTACTTCTCCTTCGTATCCTTTTTGAATTCATTCAGCATTTCTTGACTGCTTCCTGTATATATTATATCATCCACATAGATGGATACTATTAGCATATCTTTTTCTCCCCTTGTCTTAGTATAGAGAGTGGCTTCACTCAAACTTTTCTCAAAACCACATTCAGCAAAATAACTGTCAATCTCTCCATACCAGGCTCTAGGTGCCTGTTTTAATCCATAGAGAGCCATGCGCAGTTTATAGACTTTATCTTCCTTGCCTTCAAGCACAAATCCCTCGGGTTGCTCAACATACTCTTCTTCTTGCAGCTTTCCATTCAAGAATGCTGACTTAACATCTAGCTGATACAACTTCCAGCTTCGTTGTGCAACAAGTGCAATTAAGGTTCTTATTGTATCCAATCTAGCAACTGGAGCAAAAGTCTCACTATAGTCAATTCCTGGTTTCTGCACATATCCCTTAGCAACCAATCTTGCCTTGTTCTTTTGCACTGAACCATCTAGATTCAGTTTGGTTTTGAACACCTATTTCACCCCAATAACTTGTTTGTCACTTGGTCTGTCTACAAGTTCTCATGTCTCATTTTTCTCAATCATAGAAAGTTCATCTTCCATAGCCTTTATCCATGCTTTGTCTTGGGCAGCTTCCTCATACTTCTCTGGTTCCACAATGCAGAGATTGCATTGTGCTAGGATATCACTGATGTTTCTCCATTTAATTGGTGTATGATCATAGGGTCTTGTGATCTCAGCAGTTCCATGGATATTTCTCTCTTGATCTTCAATTTGAGAAGAAATGCAAGGACTAGGATAACTGTCTTCTACTTCTATCACTTCATGTAGACTGGGATCAATCACAGTCCTAGACTGATCTTGAATATTTGTCACTGCAATAGGCATCTCTGTCTGTGCTTTCCAGTTCCAAGCCATACTTTCATCAAACACCACAGCCCTTGAAAAAATCAACTTCTTAGTGAAAGGATCAAATACTCTGTACCCCTTCTCACAGATTGCATACCCAACAAATACACCTTTGACACTCTTAGCATCAAGCTTCTGTCTTGTTTCAGCTGGTACATATACAAAGCAAAGTGATCCAAACACTTTTAAATGACCAATGCCTGGTTTTCTGCCACTATAGGCCTCAAATGGAGTTATGTTATCCAATGCTTTGGTAGGAGATCGATTCAAGAGATAAACAGCTGTGTGTACAGCTTCTGCCCATAGGAAATAAGGCATATTTTTCTCATGAAGCATTGCCTTGGCCATTTCCACCACAGTCCTATTTTTCCTCTCTACTACCCCATTTTGTTGTGGGGTGTAGGCTGTGGTTAGTTGCCTTTGATTCCCTCCTTCACACAGTTTGTTGAATTCATTGGATGTGAATTCACCACCTCTATCACTTCTCACACATTTCACATTGAGCCCACTTTGCAATTCTACCATTGATTTGAACTTTCTAAAGCAGATTATTGCATCTGATTTATACCTTAGAAAATAAACTCAAGCCATCCTTGTGCAATCATCAATGAGTAGCATAAAGTACCTATTTCCAGCTATGGATTTAGTCTGCATAGGACCACACAGATCTGTATGTATCAATTCAAGTGGATTTCATGCTCTCCAAGCATGTTCTTTGGGAAACCAGTCTTATGTTGTTTTCCCAACTGACATCCTTCACGCACACCATTAGTTTCTTCTAGATATGGAATTCCATGAACCATATCTTGTTCTCTCAATTGTTTGAGACTTCTGAGGTTTAGGTGACCTAACCTCTTGTGCCAAATCCAAGTACATTCTGTCACACTAGCCTTCAGTGCAATTTGATCATTTTGCATTAAGGATAGAGGGTAACACCTATTGATCTTATCTTAACCTTGATATCCAGTTTGTCAAGTGAGGGGCCATAAAAAATGCAACAATGCCTCCACCAAGGAGTAGGTAATACCCATGTTCATCCATCTGTCCAACACTCAACAAATTTTCCTTCAAACCAGGTAGAAACATGACTTCCCTGATGTATTTTCTGCCTGCACTTGTGTCAATCACCAATGAGCCTATTCCTGCAACATCTACCAGATTTCCAGTAGGCATTTGCACCTTTCCATGGACATTTGTCCTTACATCAACATAATTCAGCATTTCCAGTCATGTGGTTGCTGCAACCACTATCAATATACCAATTTCCATTCATTTGCACTTCAGTAATGACACTATTAGCATAAAAAAGATTTCCAGTCACCTCAGTTTGATTGACACAGTTGGCCTTTTGAGTAGCCTTACCTATGGTGCATTCCCTAGCCAAATGTCCAAACCTATCACAGTTAAAACATTCAGGCTTCCCCTTATATCTACACTCACCAAAGTGAAATTTGGAGCACACCTTGCACTGTGGTTTAGCAGCGTCTTGAGTTGTCTGTTGTGGTGAACCAAAACTATGATTTGGTGCAAGCTGTGATAATTAACAAATTGTTTAATTATGAATTCGGTCACTATTTCTTGTAGTTTAAGCCTGCATACAGCTAATTCAAACAATGAGAATATCTAAGCTAATGAAAAATACAAGAATAATCCATGTATTTATTTTTATGCATAACAAGAAGGTTAGAAATAAGATTTATTTGCTACTTTAATTCTAGGCAGAAAATTTGAGCAAGTTTGGTTAGTGAAAATATACATACCAAAAATTATAACTGATTTTGGATTTTGCAGCAGGCATGAAAATGTGCATGGTTGCTGTTATTTAAATTTATTTCAACATAAAATCAGAAAAGAAAGGAGAGGTGGTTAGTTCATAAGAGGAGAGAATAACAGACAAGGAGAGGCAAAAGAAACTGTGAGTTTTAGCTTTACAAACAAAAATTGGCAGAAGTGGAGCAATTAAGATGATCAGATTTTGAAAGGTGAGCATTTCTCAAACTGCACATAGCCTGATGTGGTTAAGCAGAATCAGTTGCTTATCGCTTCATGTTGTATCTTTTGTAATGGTTTTCCTTTCTTAATTTCATTTTGGCTCTCTGGAAAAACAGATTGCATTATCGGCTTTGGAAGAATTGGCCTTGTAAATACTACAAATACTATCCTAGTGCTGTGGAGTTGGCCTCAAACTGTGGCATTTTGGTGGTTGTGTGAATATCTGATCACTTCTGAAGAGACCAACTGCATTGTTGATTTTGAAGTCATTGTTGCTTTGGGTCCATAGGGCGTTCTCATTAACATTGGAATAGGTCCTCATGGTGATGAACCTGGTGTTTCATTGCTGGATGGCCAGTTAGATGTGCTGGCCTCCATATTTTTTAGAATGAACCAACCACTAGTTCCTGATCAGCAATGTGCTTTGATTAATATTTTAATGCTGTGGCAGAAGTGATTTGTTTCATTTGGTTTTGTAAGTAATATAAGATCTTATCTGTTTCAATTTCCAGAGGTCCGTTCTGCAAATAAAAACAAACTCTGTAAATCATTGTGCATTATTTTTGAATTTGATAACTTGTCAATCCTATTTAGGTGCTGTACAAAGAAGGAAGGGACAATTATCCTGCTCCCTATGCTTATGATTCAATATATCATCATAGAGGAATTGGATCAAAATTGTTTCAAATGCTATTTAGGCTTCACATGCATACGAAAACAGAATGCCAATATCAATCTTACAGTTCTGATATTAACTCAGACAAACTTTGTTTTAATTGAAGGCTGTGGTGATGAAAGTACTGAACATGGAAGGTTCTCAAGTTGTAGAAAAACAATGTTGCCTTGATATGCAAGGCTGGTGAATGGAAAACATATTAAGATAAAAGGTTTATGGCCTCCCTTTTTGTTAAATTTCAGAGAAACGGGCCAGCGGCCTACTACTAACAACACCAATATTATCCTCAACTTAACTACCTACAAAGCCCAGTAGGTGTGAGGTTTTATCAAGGCCTCAGTAATATTAGTAGTATTTGACTAAATTGGCTACACATGTTTATTCCATAACATAGGCTGATCCGCATCATTATGCAAATGGGAATTATAGCGTCTCCTGGGGTTAATGGTGACATGGCTGTTAAGTTAACACTTGGCCTTATTGATATTAATTGTCTGTCCTAAACTAAACGAGCTTTTATGTTATCTGAGTAGAGAATGTTCTGAATTTTCAAGTTCTTTCTGTAATTGTCATCTGCCAGAAAGCATTCAAATTACTGCAGTCAGACATTTCCTCACCATCCGGCACATCATGTGTTCTCGTATGCATGAGGGTGCTTTACATTTGTGTTACTGACATGAACAAGAATTTTGTTCCCTTTATCAATATGGTACTACAGAAGAGGATGATGATGACTGATCTGAATCTATTGCATCATCTGCAACAGCAAGAAGTGAGGATCAAAACATCTTTTTGACAGTACCAAAGGGATTGAATCTCAGTTAAACTATTTGAGCATTGTGAATCTCAGATGATAGTAGGTATAGGGAGGATTCGTTGTGATTTTGTTTGCTTTCAGAATTTACAAGTTTGCTTCAACATATATCCTACCTTGCATTGAAAAAACATCAATTTGTTATATGATTCTTTTCGTTACATATAAAGGGATTGAACCTTAACCCATCATAATTCATCTTTATCCTCAAGTTTTTATTTTTAAAAGGCTGTTCATTGATGCTATTTGGTTCAAGATAAATTACAGCGTGTTTAGAATTTTGAGTGAAAATTTGTCAGTGTATAAGATGTTGCAAATTCCTGACATTGCCTTATAGTGCTAAATATTTTTGATCTCTAATGTTCTTTATACCCTCAATTCTTTGTTATTATTTGTTCTTATTTTGGAAATGTTCGCAAACAAACAAGAAAATTCCTGTTAGGGAATTCCAAGAAATATCTGAGTATGTCAAGTTTTCTGAGGAAGGGAAGAAAAAAAAAAAGAAAAAAAAGAACTGTACTCGTAAAAACCCGAAGAATTAAAGCAAAAGTGGACAAGGGCCTCCCAACTCGGATTTATTTGATTTTGCAAAGTTGACCTGTTATGTCAATGCAATTCTATTACCAAGGGGAGCTGAATGTAAAGCATCAATTTGCATGTAATAGTGCTTAATTTTTTTTGGCCAAGTCCACTGCTAGACTGTAAATAGTAAACATGGCCTAACTCAGAAATTAATCCCTCTTAAACAGTTCATTAAACGCTAGCTCAAAATGAGACTCGTTGACAAAAATCGTGTATATTATGAGGTACATAAATTGTACCATACGATGTTCTCTTTAAAAAGTCTCGTTAGAGTATTTAGAAATCAAAACCAACCAATTTAAGAAGAGGAGGAGAAGTAAGAGGTCAGGACTTAAGATCGAATGGAGAGATTTTGGAGGTTTAAGTAACTACACAGCTGTGTGCCTATATGTTTTAAAATCAAAATTGTCGGAGTATGCACTTAAGTTCAATTTCCCTCTCTATATATTTGAGTAATTTAGAATATCGCTTTATCAAAAAATAAAAATAAAAAGTGTCGGGGTGGGTGCATAAGTTCGATTTCCTTATCATACATTTGAGTAGTTTAGAATATTACTTTGTCAAAAAATTTAAATTGGTAAGCTTAGAAGTTTATAACACTTCGGTGGTATGTAACACCCCGACTCCGAATTTAATTCCTATTTTAAATTATTTAAGTGAATTTACGAATTTACCCTTAGGATAGGGGTAAATTGGTCATTTTCTTGTCCGGAAAGTGTTTGGGGCAGTGACTGGTATTTTTGGGTAGGTGGTACTGAGACGAATTCGTAGACACGCGGTAGGCTTGAATCGGAGTTGTAACGAAGAAGTTACGATCAAAACATCGACAGTGGCAAAACCGTAAATATTTCGAAGTTTGGGTTAAAATATCTGACTTTTCTGTCTCTCTCTCTCTCCCGCGTCGTCCCTATTCCTCCTCCGATCTGCAGACGCAGGGCCGCCGCCACAGGCCACGGCCATCCCCGAGACCGGACCCAAAACAACCGGCCAGACCTCGCCGACGTTCCCCGACCCACCTCCAGCCGTCAGCCGTCGCCTCGTCGTCGGAAAACACGAATTTCAGGCCGATTTTCGTCTGAAATTCCAGTCACTCGTTCTCTCTCCTCCGACCACTATTTCAGACGGGTGAGGTATGGTTTCTTATCCATTTTTCAAGTTCTAGCTGTTGGTTGTATAGGTTTTGATCGATTTTGAGTCTAGAAAACCGATTAAGAAATCTAGGTTTTTGGCCGAATTTCAAAATGAAATTCCGGCAGCTGCCGGCCGAATTGGGCCTTCCCGTAGTTGAAGAAAGTGATCCTGAGCTCGAGTAGAATCTGTAGCCGGAAGGGTGAGCTCGGGTGTGGAGTTTTTCCGTCGCCGGAAATTACTCTACACACCCACGCGCTGCCGGCGCGTGTGGCGGCGCGTGGGCGAGGCTGGTGAGGCTGCAAATTAACCCGATGAGATCCTTAGGTTGTCACGAGCGCATAGGATTTCGCGGATCTCAATTCGGATGTCGTTTGACTATCGAACGGATTTTCGCATATTGTGCGTTATCCGGGTTCGATAGGTTCCGACCGTTAGATCCTTCCCGAATTAAAATATGTTGTTCTAGGTATTCCTAGGATTGTATAGGATTTCGCGGATCGTGAATCGGAACCCCGGATGTTCCGATTCAATAACTTAAAGTTTGTGTTTTATATTAACCGTCCGATTGTGCGATCGTAAGCGATCTAACCGTCCGTTTCGGACCAAACTTGCGAGACGGGTATCTTAGACCTTGGGGAACCTTTAGGAACTTTCGGATTGTAAAATGGAGATCGTGGGTCCCGTGGGCCCGGTTGACCCGAATTGGGAAGTTTGACCGTCGGTTGACCGAGTGTCTCCCGAAGCTGTTCCATCGTCCAAATTGGGTAGTTGGACCTTAGAACGTTGCGTTCCTAGTACACTTACTAGAAACCTGGGAAATTAGGATATTTAATTCAAAGTACTCGTTCGAAACGCTTCGTATTAATCTCGTATACGTATTCTGAATTAGGTACTCCGACCACGCATACGCAGCAGGCGGGACCCTCTCAGGGTCAAGCAGCGTGGGACTACTTGTGAGTGGACTTTGTTTTCAAATCTTATGCATGGTTTTATTAATGAAAGATTTATGCATAATGTTTTAACGATTTATTGAATATATTATATTCATGGGTTGAATTTGATGTCTATATAGCGCTTTGGCATAGTTGGGTATCGAAAGTATATTTATATGGATTTTGGGAAATATTATGCATGATGTTTTAAATGGTATTTTTGGATATATTATTTATTCAGTTGTTGAAAGGGATATTTTTATGAGGCATTGAAAATATATTTTTGGGTTTTAACATATTTGAGTATCTTGAGTATGAATATATGGATTTGAGGATTTCTATATATATTTGGTTATGTGCGAGGTACTTGGGTTGTTGAGATGAGATTGTGGAAAGTGGTGAGTATAGAATGTCAGTTTGGTGTGCTATAAGCACTACCCTATGTACCTCCCCTGATTTGGAACTTGGATACGGATACTTGAGATACTTGGAAGAATCGGAACCCGGGGCATCCTTGACGGGATGTTGCTGTAGACCCTTGATTGGGTAGTCTGCGCGCGTAGGACTGATCACAGACGTACGGGTTTTGAGGTTATCGACGGTACGTGCTGGCTGAGAGTTGGTCCCCCAGTTGGACGGCTCGTTCCCTAGTCACATGGTGGATTGAGGACTCATCATGAGGACTCTGCCAGGGTGACTAGTCAAACAATCCCCCGGTTGGATTGTTTCCCCGGTACAACTAGGTGATGGTCATATTTATATTATATATATCTCTTATATTATATATTTATATATATAATCCATTCATCCATGTTTTTCGGTGAGGATACTTCTTTGCCGGTCGTGCCAATGGGTACGCTTTCGAGAGTTTGGTTGTGGGACTTATAAGTTTTGGATGGTGGGTTT
>NC_047657.1:1846591-1860616 GCF_902201215.1 Prunus dulcis | reverse complement strand
GTTCACAAGTCAAATATGCAAATTGAAGTTGGAAAATGTAACTGGAATTTCCATAACAAACAGACCAACCGGCCAAAGTTCAACAAATAGAAAATGGTCAAAAAAAAGACCAGTTATTCTTAACAAGAAAGCAAACTACAAAAGCTGAAAAGAAACAAAAAGAGTCTTCGTCTACTTAGGAGACGCCAGCAGAAGACTTTTTAAGCTGCAGCCTCTTCGGCATCCACCTGACTAGCTATGTAATCAGCAACTCCATCTGCCTGTACCATGACCTCTGCATCATCCTCTCCGTCTACCTGCTCCTCAACTCCCCCTTCCATAGCGGGTGAGTGGGGACGGAGCGTCTCGATGTCTACATCGTCAATCGCATACAAGGAATCAATCCCATCTGCGCAATGCAGGTAGCCCAACTTGTACGCATCTATGGTGGCTTCAGACTTGGATTCTTTAGCAGACTTATGATAGGCATGAAATCTAGCAAGGAGCTTGTCATAGCTAAGGGAGATGTCGGCATTCTTACGCTCAAGACGAAAGAAGGCCTCTTTTCGACTAGCCAAATCAACAGCAGAAGAGTTGAGCTCGGAATCCTTCTCGGTAAGAGAGCTTTTCAGCCCAGATATCATCACCCTCAAATCAGACAACTTCTTCTCATAGCGGGCCTGCTCGACGGAAAGCTGGCAGGCCAATTCAGCATTCTTCTTCTCCAACTCGCTGAGTTGGGCAGAAGAGGGGGCAACAGCAGATGAGTTCCGAATAGTCTCAGCAGCAAAAATCAGTCCTTTTTGAATCAAATGGAATGACGCTTCCCTTTGTTTTTCCAAGGAAAGGCACGAGAAAGTGCCAAGATCGCCAGCTTGACGGATGTGATCAACCAACTCAGCACAGGACGATGGATTTGACAAGAAGTTCGTCTTAAGCAGATCAGATACGCATGCATCCCCTACAGAGCTAGGCTTGTTCACCTTAGGACCAACTGCCGACGTGGAGGAAGAGCCCTTAGCCCGGGCAGATGACTCTCTCATCTTCTTAGCCTCTGCCAGCTTCATCTCCAAAGGAGTCAATGATTCTGGATCATGAGCAGACTTCCTGTTTCGATCTCCATCTTTGACCGATGCAAACGACTCGAACTTCTAGGAGGAATGTCTGCATCTCTTTGACGCTCGGCAGAACTCGGTCGGGCACGAGCCGCTTCACGAAACATATCATGGTTTCGGGTGTCAGCAGGAGACTCGGGCAGAACACCCCGAATACCGCGCATACCACCAACCTTCGTGCTATCTGCACCCACGAGATGCTTGACCCTGGCAGATGATGAGGGAGCAGACCCCACTTGTGTCTTCTCAGCAGAAGAAGGCCTTGGTTTCTTCCTCGAGGGAGACCTATCCTTTGCGTGCGAAGAAGTAGCTTCACCTCTCGGAGATTTGGCGGCAGCTTTTCTCTTTGAGAGAGATTCAGCAGAACATTCTTCCTGTCCGCCAAACAGATCATCAGGGTCAGGACCGTTCTGCTTCCACCTTTCGACATCCTCGACAGGGGGCAAACCACCATCTTCCTCCCGGTACCCGCTCAACAGCCAGCGCCACTCGCGAAACCTTGGAGGGATGTTTAAAGCACGACGGACCTTAGCCATGTCCGGCCCAAGCTCCAATTGCTTGCTGATGTCACTCACTGCAAGCAGAAGACAGAAGTTAGTCAGCCACACTTCAAGAAATTCAAATAAAAGGAGCGCATCAAAAATTGCAAAGAGACATACCATCGCAATAGGTGATAGGAACAAGTGGGCCGTCACCAACGTCGCCTTCCCACCGTCCACTGACCTCCAACACATCGTCATGCCAAGCGTGATCCCCTTGACTAAGACTGTTGAACAACTTGGCCTTATAGACGTGAACTTGGGCATACCGCTCAAAGTGCCTCACTTCAAAAAAATAAAAGAACTCTCGCACCGTTAGCTCCAACACGAAGAAACGACTCAGATTCTCAAAGCACATGATCGGCCGGTAAGCATTTGGAGTACATTGGCTCGGGGCACACCCCATGGCGCAGAACACCTCCTTGAAAAGCTTTGACAGCGGGAATTTGAAGCCCAAGGAGAAGTAAAAGGGACGGAAGGTAATGATCCTAGCATCAAGATAATTCGCATCCACCAAAGGCTCGTTGTCCTTCCGAGACTTCAGTAGCTTAACTCGCACGTCATCTGGAATGGCAGACGCATAAGCAGCTCGCCACTCTTGGAACTGAGCATCAGTCGTGACGCGATGCAAGTTGGCCACAAACTTCATGCTATGCACTATGGAGCCTCCCCATAAATACAAAGGAACTTGAGAACTGGGAGCCTTGCTACCATCTCCGGAGGAGATGGTTGATCAACAAGTAGCTGCAAAAAGGAAAAAAAAAAAAACAAACAAAACAAAGCTGCTTGGATCAGCCCAGGTCGAAGGGAGTCAGCCCAGGAAATCTGCCCAGCAGCGTGCAGCCCAGCAGGAGTCGCAGCCCAGCTCGCATCTCAGCCCAGCACGCAGCAGGAGGCCCATCGACTTCATCCAGCGATGGCCCAACTCGCTCCAGCCTAGTGCTCATTTCCCTGCCTGGCCTGCTCGATCCGCGCGACCAGCTCGAGCCCACCTCGCTCCGCATGCCCAGCTCGAGCCCACCTCGCTCCAGCCCAGCTCCACTCCTCCCAGCGCTGGCCCAGCACGCAGTCAGCTCCAATGCAAGGCCTCATGCCATCTGGTTCAAGCTCCTGGCCCAGCGCCTCCAGACCTCCAGCTCCAGCCCATTCGCACCTGTTTCACCCTTGCACACCAAGCTCGCCAGCTGCAGGAACGCCTCTAAAATTGGATCCAAGCTTGCACCTCTTGCTGCCATCTTGGCTCACCATCACACATCCACATGCTGACCTCCCAATCAGCTCCCCACGTCGACTAGAAGCATGATCCAAGCTGCCAAAAAAAAATTGGAACCAAAGGAAATATATATACATATATATATATATAATTCAAGTCTAGTTACCTTGGGTGTGCGATGAAGACAAGAGCTCAAGAAGAAGGGGAAAATTATCCAAAGCTTACTCTCTCTCACTGATGGAATCGGAATGGATTTTGGATGTGAAGAATAAGTTGGAGGAGCCCTACATTTATAAGAATAAAAATTCCTTGACCTACAAGGAATCGCAAATTCTTTCCAAGCTAGGAGTTCATAAAATTGGCAAGTCAAACACCTCCTCCACGCAGGAGCCCAAATCCACGAAGGAAGCCCAGTTACAGCTGGACAGCCCAACGGATAATTTACATCTCCTACATGCCACCACGCGCCATGCAGAAGCTGGAGGGCATTTGTGGGAACCTAATTAAATCAAAACCCTAGGTCAAATAATTAGGCCAAGCAATTTGGGAATTATTTGACCTAATTAGGAGTTACCTAACCTAATTGGGAATTACCTAATCAAATTGGGGGTTACTTGATCCCCGTCTTAAATAGGGATTTGATTAAATCCCTAAATCACTAAATACACCAACCCCACCAACCACACCAACCTCACCAACTACACCAACCCCACCAACCTCTCCAAAGCCACTATAAATACTTGGTTACGCACAAGGATGAGGTACGTCAGAATTCCTACTCAAACTCTGCATAAGTTATTTCTTAAAAACCCTAGCAACCTCCTCTCTTTCTCTCTCTCACCACACACGGCTCCGGCCACCCGGTTTTCCTTGAATTACCCTACCTAACTTAGGCATCGGAGGGCCTTTGGCCAACACCCCCCGGGTGTGGTCTTTTACTACGATCTGTTTTGCAGGGAGAAAGAGAGGCGGAGAAGACGAAGGAATCTTTGGCGAATATTCTTTTTGGGGAAATTTACTACCACAATCTGCATCAGTTGCTAGTAGTACACCCAGTCGCTCAAGGCCAGAATTCATTCCGACTAACTTATCTGGATAATTTGACAAGGTGAGTGAAGGATGCACTTTCCTCCACACACATTTGACGATGTCCTCAATAAGCTCTCTTTCACACCTACAAGGATGGAGAGTAAAATAACCACCAGGCATATATATAAATAACAAGGTTAGGTAAAGTATATAGCTCGTTAAGGCATGGGAAAGTTGTTCATGGATACTTAAAATTCTTTGAATCCCACCCACAAAGATTGGCCACTTTTGTTAAATCAGCTTTCCACTGCTCCACCTTCTTTTTAGTAATTAATTTTTCTTTATGCTCAGTGAAGGCTTCTGCAAAACTCCCGGTTTGATTTCGTACTTGAGAGGGATCCACACCATAAAAGATTGGCAAAATTGTGTCCCTGGCTTCCATGCATTCCACAACTTTTGTAAGCTCATCCAGGCACCAGGTGGAAGAAGCATAATTTGGTGAGAGAACAATGATGGCAAGCTGCGATTCTTCAATCGCGCACAAGAGCTCTGGAGAAATACTTGTCCCTCTTTCAAGATCTCGGTTGTCCTTGAAGGTTTTAATTGCCTGCCAGTAGTCCAGTTCGTGGTGTAAATGGGATATAAAACCCTTGCGGGTATCTTCACCCCTGAAACTCAAAAACACATCGTGTTTCCAACGCGGAGTGGAAAGTGCTTCCTCCGGAAAATCTGCTGCTGCAAAGTGCAAACACCTGATGAGAACAAGCAATTCGCCAAATCTTTAAACTCCAACCGCCAGTTTTATTTTACTTTTTTTGTTGGTAATTTGGTTAGTGAAAAGTTATTAAACAACAGAAGAACGTGCTAGCTAGCTACAAGGAAAAGGGAGTTGGAAAACTCGTCGTAAGCGCACAGTTTTTCTTGTTAGTGTCGTTCAAACATGCTACAATGTCTCCCGTTTTGTCTTTTCTTACGTTAACTATTTGGGTGGGAATCCGGAGGAATTCTTACAGAAAGCTTCCTTCTTTGTTTTTAGATATCATATGGTTGGCTTTGTCTAAAAGCATTTTGCCATTTTCTGGTTTCAGCACAATTTACATTCAATCTTGTCCATGTGAAAAGTTAAGGGACAACTTGTAATACATAACTCATGTTGTCAACAAAAATATATCTTGGTTAATTTTCATTATTTTACGTTGTTTTCAATTTTACCGTTGCAGTTACGAATACTCTCATTGCACTACCAAGTCAAGAAGCATTACTATCACTACTCTTATTGATCTCTCCAAGCAATTCAAGGAGTTTATGCATGTTAGTTGTTCTGCTTCTAATGGACAGGGCTCTTCAGTTCACATTGTTGACAGATGGAGATTCAAGACATTGTTGACAGAAGGGGACTGTTTCATGTGCTCTTCATCAGAAGATTCAAGTATCAACAGCAGCTTCTCTTGCATCCAATTATGCCTTTGCAATTTTTTTAGCTTCATGCTGTCACTGTCTGCATATAAAGTAAAATACTGAGTTTCTTTTGCCTCTCCTTCTCTGTTATTCTCTCTTCCCTCATGAACTAACCACCTCTCCTTTCCTTTCCTGATTTTATGTTTACATTAAACAATAGCAGACATGAAATCTTCATGGCTGCTGCAAAATCCAACATCAGCTCTAATTGTAAAAGATCGATCAATGGATTCCATGTCTCCACTTATCAAACTTTTAACTTACCAAAGTTCCCTCCTCATTTTAATACATCAAGTTCACTGTCGAGAATTGAAGTAGCAAACTAATCTAATTTCTAAGCTTCTGCTTACGCCTAAACTACATACAAATTTTCTTATTGAGTTCGTCATTAGCCTCGCTGTTCTCTTTCACACATATGACAGAAGAAAAGAAATGAGTCAATATGTAGCACATAACTATAGGGCTAGCATAACTTATGCTTTACATAAACAAAATGGCACACCAAAGCAATTGCCTTTAACCACTCAGTTTAACTCTCTAGGAAGGAAAAACCAATTAGCCTACAACCCAGTCCTCATGAGAGCTAAATAAGCAATTAGCCTCCAACCCACAAGCATTATGGCCAAAGCAACCGCTGCACCTATTTGTCCACTAAGCCCAACATGTTTTATACTTGGGAAATCTCTAACCAAGCAAACCCCACTATCACATAGGTAAGTGTCATTTTCATTGTATTGAGACCCCAGCAAGAGCTTGTATGAGTAGTTAATGATGGAAATGTATTTGATCCAAGCAATGAAAGCAGGAACATGTTGAACAAAAAAACCTCCAGCTAGCTGAAATGACACCATGAGGACTGATGCAAGTACTGCGGCCTTTTTTTGGTCCATTACCAGAGCCCCAAGAGCAAGCCCCATGCCTTGAGCCACTAACACACTGAGTAGCAGAACAAGCAAGGTGTGGAAAAAGTGTCCTGCTGTGGGTTTGAGCCCTGCCATCCAATATGTTATGGTGACAAATAGGGTTGGAAGGGCAAGCTCCATGGGGAGATCAGCAACAATCCTTGATATGAAATACGAGGAGAGCATGTATGTGCCTGAAGATCTTTCCTTTTCAAGCATCTTGCGCTCTTGGGGGAAGGTGAAAATTGCTTGAAGCAGAGGAAAAAACCCCCAAAATTCAGACATAAAGAAGAAAAGCCCAGTCTGCATACATAACCAAAAAAGATTCTCAAAGTTGTTAAAATGGGTTACGTTTGAGAAGCTAGGAGGCTTCGCAAATTGTTATCTAGAAAAAAAATTTCTTCTGCATACTGAAACTTAGGCATTCCATCAAGTGATACTTTATGTCATGCTTAGCGTAATCCCAATAGCCTATATCTTCAACTATAGTGCCAAACCCAGAAAAGGGAAACAAATCATACCCTCTGAATGATATATGTGACAAGTGAAGTATCAATCAGTAATTAGTCATAATAATTTATAATATGTCCCTTTTAATATATACTAGTCTAATGATATTAGCACTAATTATATTAGACTTTTGATTGAATCTGTCCCATGAAAATGCATATTGAAATTCCCCATGTAACCAAAAAAGAAAAGAAAATGCATATTGAAAATGCTAGAAAAAGGGAGAGCAAGAAAGTGTATGTTACCCGATCCTGCAAGTGGGAAATATTTGACTGCCACCATAGTAGCCCAGCAAGAAGAGCCACCGCCACAACCTGGTTAATCTGGCTACCAGAGAAGGACTCGTGCCTCCTCTCTTTCAGTCCTCTCCTAAGCAACACAGAGAATTGCTGCCACCAAGTAGTGGGCCATTTCGCAAAGTTCTTTTCTTCTGATCCATCTTGAAAATGGCTGGAGTTGGTTTCTTGAAGTTGCTCCCCTTGAAGTTGAGCTTTCAAATTATATAAACGGTTGTGCTTATAGGCCAAGGTTAGGCTCTGCTTCACCTTGCTCTTGTTTTCATGCGATCCATCAGGTGCCAGACCTACACTACATGTAAAATGCAACAAAAATTACTCGCACAAACAATTTCACAAACATCTAATATACACTTGTAGACATACTTGCATGCATCATGACACACTTGTAGGGTAATGAAAAAGTAAAACTAACATCTAATATACACTTCACACTAAAATCCTATATATAGCTAACATGGCACAATAATGAACTATAGCAACAAAAAAAATCCTAAACTATAGCCAAAAAAATCACACAAAATTACAATATGGATGATAATTAATGCATTTTTCATGAATTCTGAATAAGAATAAATTCCTCAAGCATATCTGACAATGCTACAAACATTTCCAAGACAATTTTGGGGTTTCTAATCCCCAAGCATAAGAATAAATTCTCAGGTTCTAGCCTCGTGAAAAAGGTCATTGACTTGTAGAGCATAGGTCTCAGGTTTGAGCTCCCATGACATCTTGGTTGTGTGTATGCATGAAACCCCCATTCCTTCTAGTTTAGACTATCACATGCACTAAAATTAAAATAAAAAAAGAGGTAAATTCTCAGTGGTCTGAAATTGGATTTCCTAAAAATTTATTCAAAGCCATTTTGGGAGTTCGAACAGTAATTAACTATGGCCCAAAGTCAAGGAAGTCATTGAACGAAGAGATGGGCCTAAGTTACATGCAAATACTGAACCCACGACCCATAACCCATGCTTGCGTAAATCTCAGGATTTTGACAGCTGAAATAAAAAATGAAGCTACTAATTATTAAACAAGAAACAGACCATTGGCAAGGTCCAACAGAAAATCCGCAGGATTCATAGCTACCAATGGTATATAGCCAATGCCCGAAAAATAGTCCATGACCTCTGATGCTTTTCCGAAATATAAACAATTCCCTTCCGATAACAACACCACCTTATGAAACATGTAGAAAATCCGACTTGAAGGTTGATGTATGGTCATCACAATTGTTCTTCCTCCACTTGCCAAATCCCACAATGCTGACACAATCTGCTGCGCCGTCGTCGAATCGAGTCCCGACGTGGGCTCATCCAAGAAGAGCAAGCTAGGGTTTATGAGTAATTCTTGGCCTATGCTAACCCTTCTTCTCTCCCCACCCGAAACACCCCTCAAGAACTCACCCCCAACAACGCTGTTCTTGCACTTGGTTAACTCCAGTTGTATAATCACGGCCTCAGCTTGCATAGTCTTCTTGGCTTTCGATAGCGTGTTGGGCAAGCGAAGAAGGGCTGTGTAGAATAGGGTTTCGGTGACCGTCAAGTGGGGGTAGAGAAAGTCGTCTTGGGTTACAAAGCCCGTGTTTCTTTTCATTGCGTTTGAGAATGATTTTTTGTTGTAGGTTATGGCGCCACTGAGTCGACCGCCTAGCCGGCCTCCGAGTGCGGTTATGAGAGTCGTTTTGCCACTCCCGGAAGGACCGAGCATGGGGAGGATTTCCCCCGGTTGAACGAGGCCTGAGACACCGTTTAAGATCACTTTCTCTTCGTTATTGGTACTATTATTCTGTTTGATCTTGTAAACCACGTCTTCAAACTGCGTAAATGTCATTTAGTAAAAAATAAATAAAAAAGAGGGGGGGGAGGGGGGGAGAGAGATATATAAGACACCATTTTCTACATATATATACCTTCAATGTGACGGGTCGAATGGCTTCCTTGAAGATAGCTGGAGCTTCAGTAGCAGTTTGAATCTCTATATCCAACATTTCTTTCTCCATGCTTGCGTGATGCTGAGGTCCCTCTTTCCATATCTCCATTAAGCTAAAACCCTCCCTTTCCTAGTGGCAGCCAAGAAAAACGAAACAAACCCTCTACGCCGCCCAGCCAGCCAGCCACATCTTAGGCTGTGTGACATCTAGAGAGCCAGCCAGACGCATATGTTCCAATGTAAGACGATAAAATTGTATAAAAATTTCTTTTTCTCTGCTAGGAAAGTTTAAAAGCCAACAATCATTAAAATACTATAGCTACTCACTCATATCATTAAAAAGAGGATGCTTCTGTTTGTGCTATTAATAAGTTTCCTTTATTTATGTAGTTACTATTTGTGCATGCATGATTACGACTTTCAACTGAATTTTTTCATCTTTGGTTTCGATTTACTAATCCAACAACAATCTTTGGTTTCGATTCTCTCATCTATCTTTGGTTCTTACATGTATTTTTTATGTCAAATTCGCTTGTATAGTTGAGTTTATTAGGTAAATTTCGCCCAACCAGCTTTCAAATTCTGGATATGCCACTATTCTCCCTCACAATAAAAAAAACCAGCCTCTTTTTTGGAGTCGCATCACTGAAAGAGAATTTCAAATTTAATAGCTGATCTCTCTCTCTCTCTCTCTCTCTCTCCCTCACAATGAAAACCACTCTCGCTTTTGGAGTTACAGTTAAATCCAATTTAATAGTTGTTCAATCATAATATAGTTTATAAATATTCTCACCTTGTCCTCTTTGGTTTTGCAATTAGAAAGAAAAGGATATGCGGTATTACTAAGTAATATCCTGTCAACATTTTGAAATAAAGTTAACCATTGTTGGACTCCTGCTAAACAAGAAAATAAGGAACCACTGAAAGCATTTCTGTAGGGGGTCCTAACTCCATACACAAATAATGATAATTGAATGATAACAATTCCGTTGATAAAAGCAAGACTATTACACTTATTTTGACAGCTAATTCGTAGCCGATGTCGGCCAGAATGACTCACGCAAGCAGCAGCGCAAGCAAGTACCTACAAGTCATTTCACTACTTCTGTAGTCATTCTGCAACCTTACCTAGAAACTGGCCTCATAATAAAATACTCAAGCTTTTGTGTTTGCAAGGAAACCAACACAAATTCTAGACGCCACCAGCCTTATATTACTACCACCAACAGACAGCATAGGGCGGACTTTCTTCTTCTTTTTGTTTCTTATTGGTCTAAGCAATTTGTGATCACCCACCAAGTTCATTTCTTGTATTATTTAATAAGAAGTCATGTACAATCACTTACTAATATTATAAAAGAATAAAAATATGAGACTATTATGCATACCTTACTCTCTGCATATCTAAGCTCCTAATGACAGTTTGGTTACTAGCGCATTCTTTGGTTGTTCTACCTGTAAACATGTTAACCCAAAACATTTATTATCTATTAACTACAATAAAGATAAATAGTACTCATATACTTGGTTTAAAATAAAAAAAATTAAATAAATAAATAAATTTAAAAAAAAAAAAACCAAACTTAGCGTACAGATAGTGTAAGTATGAAAAAACAAAAGAGAGTGTAAGTGGAGAAAAGGGGAGTGGGAAAATCAGCTCCCTAATTAAATTAAGAATTTGGTCATTTGGTCATTTTTGGGTTTTTTCCTCCAAATATCATGTATGAAGGTTTCATTAATTAATGCCTTAATTAAACCCAATCAGCTTATACCGTCGATCCTTCAACCAACAGCCAACATTTTTTCTGACTGTTTTCAATGCTAAAAATAGAGATCCAAAGGTCCAAAATCAAATCTAATTGTAAAAATATTTAAATCATATTCAACCCAAAAAACTCATTCCACTCAGAAATTATTGCAATTAAGAGAAATAGAATTATTGCCATAAATTGTAAAAAGGCTTCTAGCTCAATTTTTAATATATGTTATGTATCCTACGGTTTTTTATTTTTATTTTTTAATAACGGGGTTTCTCACTTAAATTTCTTTTGATTAAAAGGAAGAAAAAACTATTACAAAGAGACTTTTATAGGACGATCATACCACGACATCATGCTAATGTGATATGACCATCTACTAAAAGAGCACTTTTATATTGCAAAAAGAGCTTCTAACTCAAGTGATTAATAGCAGTTACTGATGAAATCAAAGTGCTCCTTTCCTTTATATGTTCGGAAGCCTCGCTCGTAGGTTAGCTAAGTTTGCTTTATCTATTTTAGGCTGTATTGATTGAGGATCTTGATTTTATCTAACAGGGCCTCTTGAAAATTATATAGCTTGTGGGATCAAGCTTGTTGCTGCCCTTGCTGTTATCAGTTTAATTCTTATTATGATCCTATTACTTTCATTATTTCCTGTAAATAAGTACATATCACATTAACAAAAAAGTAGATTCCTTCTCACCAATCGTGAGTGAGAAACATTCACTACTACATTTTAACCTTTGCGCGACGAATAAAAAAACGTCGCGCAAAGTCTCATTTAGTCGCACCAACTTCACCGCGACAAAAAATTCGTCGCGCATAATCCGTCGCGCAAAGATCGTGAAGAAAGCCTTTGCGCGACCAAGAAAACCACTTCGTCGCGCAACAATGTGCGACGTGTAAAACTTCGTTGCACCAAAGATATGGAGACGAAACAACTGTTCGTCGCATAAAATTTGCGCGACGAATACTTATTCGGCGCACTTATATTTGCGCGACAAAAAACAATTCGTCGCGCAAAACTTGTTGCGGAGACGTCTGTTCGCCGCAGAACAATTCGCGCGATGAGAAAGTTTTCGTCGCTCATATGTTTACGCGACGAAATCTTTCTCATCGCGCAAAACCTGTTTGCGCGACGAATAGCCTTCGTCGCGCAAAACATGTTTGAGCGACGGATACGTTTCGTCGCCCAAAACGTGTTTGCGAGACGCATGTATTCGTCGCGGAAGAATTAAAAGTAAAAAAAGTTGAATTTTTAATTTTTATTTTTGTTACTTTTGGGTTTGCGCGACGAAAAATTTGCCGTCGCGCAAAAATAATTTGACATTTTTATTTTTTTTTTGTAATTTTTTTATTTTTTATTTTAAATAAAATTGGTTATTTTTTTATTGATTAAACAATGAAATTGCAATAAAAATAAATTAGAATAAAATTTTGTTATAAAATAAGATAAATGTATTACAAATAAAATAAATGTTTATGATGAAAATAAATACACTAATCAAATAATGAATCAAAATCAACCGTGTCGTCGCCAGGATGCGGCTCGGAGGGCTGGGCATTCATCGGGGCAGTGGTCTGATGGGGCTGCGCGGGATGGACGGGCGCGGAAGGCGGCGCATCAAAACGCGGGACTGGAATGCCGGACTGTACGAGGGACTGCATAATGACCGACATCTGGCTCCGAAGAGTGGCCATCTCTGACATCTGGCTCCGAAGAGTGGCCACCTCTGCTGTCAAAGCAGTGACCTGACTGCTTGACCACGCCGATGAACGAGGTCTAGGTTCCCTCCGCCGGGCATTCCCCATCCCTCGACAATATGTCCCCGGCCTCCTCCCGAGAGTCTGATCCAACGTCTCCGTCAAGATCTGAAATCCAGCATCCTGTGGAGGAGCCCCAGACTCGATCGGAGTCTCGGGAGGAAGCTGGGAGGCGGACTCCTGAAGAACCAAATGGCTCCTCTCCACCATCGTCGTCTGTTGAACATAACATAAAATATAAATTAAAACATGCATATAAATTGAATGTGCAACATAAGAATTAAAATTAAATAATACTTACATGAAGGGACTCGGCCAACTCATTCCCGGGTCGAACATAAACGTCACCAAAGGCGTCGATCTCTGGGAACTTGGACCCCTCCTAAATTGAACAAAAGAAAAAAAATATTAGTATGAAAAAAATAAATTCATAAAAATGATATTAAAAATGAAATAAAAATTTTGTGATTATTACCCGACGCCGTGCATCCATCCTATACGAAAAGGGTCTGGAGCGGGAATGGTGGAGAAGGGTCTTCTTCTTCCTATTACCCTTATTCACTTGGGCTTTATTCTGTTATACAAAAATGAAGCGAATTAGTTAAAATATAAAAAATTAAATAATAATGAAATACAAAAATAAAATAAACATTAATAAGTAATAAGTAATAATTACACAAATATAGTTGAAAAAATACAGCAAATTCGGGCGCTTGAAAATGAGCGCAGAGCCACTCCCAACTATCCTCCCGCCCCTCAAGCTCCTTTGGGCAACCCTCCTGAAGAGCGACTTGCGGATCATCATATGCCTGAAAATGGTGGTGCAAGTCGCTCTTCCACTGCTTGTACCTCTCAGCGAAGAGTCTGTTGACGGACGTCAACGACTCTTCGTCGAGATCCTCCAAGTTATAGTTCGTCTGCAATCAATTAATTAGATACGTTAAGTAATAGAAATATACAAAATTTTAAAGACAAATAATGAAAACGTAAGGTACATACCGACAACTGGCCGCGAACCTCCGCCTTGATCTCGTCGGGCATGACCCTCCAAGACTTCCATTGCATCGGGCAATGGGTCCGCACGACGTGGCCAATGTCGTGGGCCAAGGAGCTATGCAACTCCCCCGTCGGTGCAGCCCGATGGCGCTCGTCGTATCCGATGCTGATACGACTGTTTGTCACCCGAGTGACCTTCGCCGTCTTCAGCTGACGACACGGTCCTCGAGTGTTCTTCTTCGCTACAAAGAAAAAAGGTATTAATGTTAAATAATATTTATTGTCAAATTTCAAAATAAAATTAACAATACAAAAGTGTAGTTATACCTGGCTGTGATCCCGAGGCACCAGTACAGTCGGTCGATGTCGTCGTGTCCATGGTGTCGGTGGGCCGGTGCCGCCGCCTAGCACTAGGTGGCTGCGCCACGGATGACGCAGATGACGCAGGCGCCTGGGACGCCTCGTGACCAACCACCACGTGGTCCAGCAAAGCTGGAGCAGTGGCAGCAGATGCCGCCTGAGCCGGGGGATC
>NC_047657.1:1783952-1846491 GCF_902201215.1 Prunus dulcis | reverse complement strand
GAGAGAAGACCAACCGATTCTACAATTGACACATAAGAAAAGACCCACCACACCGACACCAAAAAATAACTAAAAAAGAAACCGTGTTATTTCTCTCTCTCTCTCTCTCTCTCTCTCTCTTCCATTATTTCCTTTCCTACGCATGTGACATGTCCCATCCCTCCTCTTTTTTTCTTTTTTTTTTGGGTCAACAAAGATATCAAAAAAACCAACCGGCAAAGGCCCAAAGGGAAGCCAAACCCAACCAAACAAACAGAACAAACACACCAAACTAAAGAACTAAAAACAAGCCAAAAGAACAAAACAAACGAAAAACCACACAACAAAAGATTAAGCACCAGGCGGAGGGCAAGGAAGACCATCCCGAGATAAAATATGAACTAGAGAGGATGGAGGACGCACAAGCCACGACTCCAAGCACATCCCCTTCCTGGCAAGCGAGGCAACGGCATCCGCAGACCGGTTCGCTTCACGGGGCACCCATGCCCAATTCAGATTTGTGAAAGAGGCTTTAAGAAACCTAATATCCTTAAGGATAGGATACAACTCCCAATTAGAGGAAGAAACATCCCCCAGAACAGAATTAATAGCCACTTGAGAATCAGATTCCACCACAACAATAACCAAATTCAACTCTTTAGCTCTCAAAAGACCATGTTTCAGGGCCAAAACTTGAGCCATAAGTGGAGATTGGGCACGCACCTGAGCAGCAAGACCCCCAATACAAGAACCAGCAATCTTCCGAATAATAACTCCAACTCCAGCCATAGCAGAACCAGACTTCCAAGAACCATCAGATCCCTCCTCTTTTCATCCGTTCCTTTAACTCTCGGGTGATCATTGTATGTTTTTTTCCATTTTCTGGTGACAGTTGACTTCGCATCTTGTTTTTGGTTGGATTGGTTTGTTTTGCTGCCAATTCTCTGGCAAGTGATTGTGGTGCTGTTCCGCTGAGCTGTTATCCGAGTTGCTGCGTTTCCATTTCATTAATCTCTAGTTTGTTTTGCTGGGTATTTGCTCTCTTCCCTTCTCGTTTGCTTAATACTTTTTCAATTACCCAAATGAAAAATGAAAGCTACCATTTTCATTTTATGTATTTCCTGAGTGTTTGCCGAACCAGATTTCCAGGAACTGTATTTTTCCAATGGCCTTGAGCACCCAAAGAGCCTCTACATCTCGTACTTCAGCTGAATGGGCTCCTCCTCCCCATTGGAAGCATGATGTCTTTTTGAGTTTCAGGGGTGAAGACACTCGCAGCGGTTTTCTAGCCCATTTATACCATGAACTGCAGTACTGGCAAGCAATTAAAACTTTCAAGGACGACCGAGACCTTGAAATAGGAGCAACTATTTCTCCGGAGTTGTTGACCGCAATCGAACAATCACATCTTGCCATCATTGTTCTCTCCCCAAATTACGCTTCTTCCACCTGGTGCTTGGATGAACTTTCCAAGATTCTTGAATGCATGCAAGACAGACAGAGAATTCTACCAATCTTTTATCACGTGGATCCTTCCGATGTACGAAATCAAAGGGGGAGTTTTGCGGAAGCCTTCACTAAGCATGAAGAAAAGTTTAGGGTGGTGAATTGGTGGAGAGCTACTTTAAGAAAAGTAGCCAATCTCTTCGGGTGGGATTCAAAGCATGAAGAGTTTAGTGGAGATGTAGAGATGGTGAAACGGTGGAGAGCTGCTTTAACAAAAATAGCCAATATCTCTGGGTGGGATTCAAAGAATTATCCGTAAGCATGCATGGATTGCTTATTTCTTAACAAGAGCTCTACTTGGATGTTACGTTTCAGTTCTTGCCTTAATCAACAACCTTGGATATTATATTTATGAATTAATGGTTATTTTTATTTTTTTCCTTGTAGGTCGGAAGCAGAGCTTATTAAACGCATTGTCAACTGTGTGTTTAGGAAAGTGCATCCAACGTTCATGTTGTCAGGTTCTCTAGACAAGTTAGTCGGAATTGATTCTGCACTTGAGCAACTACATTTGCATTTAGCTCCCAAAGATAATGATGTTCGCTTTATAGGGATATGGGGGATGGGTGGGGTAGGCAAAACAACCCTTGCTAAGCTAGTTTCCCAGAGAATTTCCCATCATTTTGAACTTAGCTGGTTTCTATCTAATGTGAGAGAGGTTTCTGGAAAACAAGGTGATCTAGTTAATCTACAAAGACAGATTCTTTCCCCAATCTTGAAAGAAAATGTTGCCCAATGTGTTTGGGATGAAGGAGCCGGAACCTTTTTCACTAAGAAACATTTATGCAATAAAAAGGTTCTTCTCATCCTTGATGACGTGCACCAATTAAACCAACTTAAAACACTGGCTGGAAAGAAAGATTGGTTTGGTGTGGGGAGTAGAATTATCATCACAACTAGGGATGAGCGTCTACTAGTTGAGCATGGTATAGCGATACGATATAAGGTCGAGGTATTAAAGGATGATGAAGCTCTTGAGCTCTTTAGTCAAAATGCCTTTAAGAAAAATCAGCCTGAAGAAGGTTTTCTGGAACTCTCTAGGTGTTTCGTACATTATGCCAAAGGTCTTCCATTAGCTCTGACAACATTGGGATCTTTTTTGTATGCGAGAGATCAAGATAAATGGAAAAGTGTGTTTGATAATCTACGGAAAATTTGTAATCCAACAATTTTTCACTCACTCAGAGTAAGTTATGATGGACAAGAAGAGATAGACAAGAAAATTTTTCTCGATGTTGCATGTTTCCATACAGGGAAGGATGAAGAGCAAGTAATTGAAATACTGGACAGTATCTATAATATTTCAAGTCGTATTAGGATAGATATTCTCATTGAGAAATCTCTCTTAATTATTGAGAAATTCCACGATCATAAAAGTGTTCAGATGCATGATTTGATACAAGAAATGGCATGGGAAATTGTTCATCTACAGTCTCAAGGAGATCCTTGTCAACGCAGCCGTTTGTGGCTTCGCAATGACATTTCTCATGTATTCACGAACAGTTCGGTAAGAAGTTATTTAGAAATACTATATATACTTGGACCAAAATATATGCCATTTTTCAAATGAGAAGTTATTTAGAGATCTTTAATGAGATGAGATGAATTAACTTTTTCCTTTTTCTTAATTATATATATTAGGGAACGAGAGCAATTGAAGCCATAGTCCTACGTCTGCCCAAATTAGAAGCAGTGCCCTGGAATTGTACTGAAGCCTTCAATGAGATGCACGGGTTAAGGCTCCTTCACTTTGATAATGTGGTGTTTTCTTCAGGCCCTAAAATTCTTCCAAATTCCTTAAGAATTATCCAGTGGAGTTGGTATCCTTCCAAATCGCTCCCATCAAGGTTTGAACCACATGTACTTTCTAAACTAGAAATGAGGGGTAGCAAACTTGTCCGGCTTTGGGATGGAGCAAAGGTAAGATTCTTGAAATACGGCATTTTGTAATTTTTTTTAATTATAATTATATTGTACCTTGTTTTAACTTGCAAGGTTTTTTGAAACTTATAATTCTACAACGTTTATGTACTGCCAGGATTTTCCGAAATTGAAATATATGGATCTTAGTTACTCTGATAAATTGACCAGTATCCCAGATTTCACACGCATGCCAAATCTTGAGGAATTGAATCTGGAAGGTTGTAAGAAGTTAGGCAAGGTTCACTCATCTATTGCAGTTCACAAAAAGCTGAAGGTTTTAAGACTTACTGAATGTGAAAGTATCAAGAGTCTCCCAAGTGAGTTGGAAATGGATTCTCTTGAACACTTTTCTCTTTGGGGTTGCTCAAAACTGAAAAAGATTCCAGAATTTGGGGAACATATGCAGAACTTGAAAGAGATTTATCTAGTCTCTTGAGTCTACCGAATGCGATATGCAATTTGAAGTCTCTTAGACAACTCATTGGGAACGGATGCTCAAAAGTTGACAAACTCCCAGGGGAGATGGAGTGTTTAGAGTCGCTTGAATTAAGTGGAAGTGGCATGAGAGGGCCGCTTGTTGCTATGAAAAATCTCAAAATTTTAGACCTTAGTGGATCAGTTGCTTCTCTAAATCCTGACCCTGAGCGTTGGGGTTTGGTGTTGTCTTCTCTAAATCGTTTAGGGTCTTTGACGAGATTATATCTGATTGATTGTAATATTGGTGAAGGAGCCATTCCATATGATATCGGCTGCTTGTCTTCTTTAGAAGAGTTGGATCTTAGTGGAAACAATTTCGTTAGTCTTCCTTCAAGCATTAGATTCCTTTCTGAGCTTCGGTCTCTTCGATTGTGGAGGTGCAAAAGGCTTGAGCAATTGCCAGATCTTCCGTCAAGTAAATACGTATTCGTGGATGTGAACGACTGTACTTCCTTAAAAAGGTTGTCAGATCCATCAAAGTTGAGCGAAGGAGCCAATGTGTACGATTTTATGTTTAGTTGTTTTAATTGCTTCAGATTGGTTGAAGAAGAAGGCTGGATTAATAATAGAATATTTGCAATGATAATGAGATTCTCTCGCTGAATGAATATATATTTTATATATATATATATATATTCGTGGTTTTCTTTCTCTATAGTAAGTAAATATAATTGTAATTCTTTTCGTACAGGTACCTCATGACCGTATTATATGGCCTGGAAGTGAAATTCCAGATTGGTTCCATAATCAAAGTGTGGGAGATTCAATAATTGTGGAGCCGCCCCTACCACCACAAACATGTAGTGACTGGGTTGGGATCAAGGTCTAAAATATCGGTGATATCGGAAATATCGGTAATCGAAAAACACGGAAATTTCGATGGAAATATCGGGATATTATCGATATCGATAAAAATTGAATAAAAATCACGAAAATTGTAAGAAAAACTTGGAAATTTTTATTGAAACTTTGGAGGATGCTTATTTAGTCAATTATCTATTAGTTTATCATAAAAAATTAGAAGGAAATGCATTACATGATTGATTTAACTAATTTAAGTTGTTTATATAACAAGCTGACAAACACCGTGAGTGTAGAAAATATATAGTAATTAATGAAAAAAATTAAACACACCACAATCATTTATATATAATGATTTACTAAAATATTTTACATTTTATACATTGCATGATAAGATACATAAGTGACTTAGTACTACATAGAGTTCCTATGAAAAGTTGAAACTTGAAAAGCAGCTCGCAGGTATTATATATACTAGATTCCATAGTTTATAATTACAAAGTTATGGGCAGCGTGGTGGTGAAGTGGCTGCAAATTCCGGAGTGGAGAGGGGTTCGAACCCCATTTTGTGCGAGAGCGTGAGTGAGTTTAAATTGTTTATTTTTTGAAAGTCTCGCAAGTATTATATATACTAGATTCCATAGTTCATAATCACAAAGTCATCAGCACCGTGGTGGTTAAGTGGCTGCAAAAATTTGGAGTTGAGAGGGGTTCGAACCCCAGCACGCGCGGAGTTTAAGTTGTTTAATTTTTGAAAGTTCAGGATTTTTGAAAGTCTCGCAAGTATTATATATATACTAGATTTCATAGTTTATAATCACAAAGTCATCAGCAGTGTGGTGGTTAAGTGGCTGCAAAAATTTGGAGTGAGAGGGGTTCGAACCCCAGCATGCGCGGAGTTTAAGTTGTTTAATTTTTAAAAGTTCAAGTCGCGATATTATCGATAATATCGCGATATTATGACCATTTAAAGCTGCGAATTAAACGAAAATATCTTCCCCGAAATATCGGCGAAATTATCGAAGAAAATATCGATAAATTGACGATATGTACTTGGAATTGTGCTGAAATTTCGCTCCCCCAAAAAAACGATAATTTCGCCGAAATATCGGCGAAATTATCGAATTTTCGTACTGTGGTTGGGATTGCTTTATGTGTTGTTTTTGAAGATTCTGAACATTTGAAACGTCTAGGCTACATTTTGTTCCAAATTCTCTGTCCATGGGAACGGTATGTAGTTAATTTTGCAGTCGGGGATCTTAGGTCACAACACCTTTTGGTTTTCTATTTGCCTCGCAATTATCGCCGTCTCAGAAATGCCTCAAGCAGTTATCAATTATCATTTGAAGGGTTTTATTTGTCAAAGGAATATTTGGGCAAAAAACTGAAAACAAGCTCGATTATAAAGAAATGTGGAGCCCGTATGGTGTACAAGAGAGGTTTGGAAGAATTCAGCCGAATACTGAAAATCCCGATGCCAGCAGTATATGGATACGATGACGAGGCAGGGCCAATTGATAATTGATAGTGGAAGTGGTAGCTCTGATGAGGAAAACTAGTGTTATTCACAAGGTTTGAAATTNTATGAGAATGAACCAACCACAAGTTCTCAATCAGCGAAAACAGTAAGATATTAGTAGCAACCATGAGGCAATACTTGAGACAATGCCAATCATCATTTTTGGAAACAGAGAAGGAAGCTGTGTGTATATTAGAGGAAATAATTAAAGTGGACTGCTTTTTGGGTTTTGTAGAGAATGTGGTACCAACCTTCGAACTCAAGACCACTACGTAGTGCAAGCGCACTTAATCCCAAAGGCAGGTAGGAGGCCAGTCTGCAGAGTTTACTTTGGTTTGCTATGATGATGATTAGAGAATTTGGTTTAGGAACTTAAATTTACAATGTACATCAATGTTTCATTATTGATTGTTTGTTTGTTGTATTGATTCGTTCTTAATAATTAATTAGAGTTTTCTTTCTTTCATTAGTGAATTAAAGTTATAAAAAAAAATGTATTACTAATCATTAATAAGTAGAGAGCTTGAAAGGTGAAACATTAATAATAATAAAAAATGCTGTTTTATAGATAGTGTGGTTGGACTCTGTTGAGGCCCAAAAAATCCACGGTTTGGCCCAAATATATTCCTGGCCCAATGCGATACCTAACCGATAAGAAACCTGATTTGGGTGCGCGAAAGTTTGTCATACACGCTTGCACAAGCCATGACCACATGCCACGCCAAATAAATATATATATCATCCGACACACTAAGAATTGAAATGGGCCTATAAAAGGCACCGACTTTACAAGCTCATGCTAGTTATCCCGTCAAGCATCATAATTGAAAAACATGTCAAGCGACATGCCATGCCAAACGGAAATCATTATTTCACACCCAACCACACTACAAGCCTAAGTGGGCCCAAGCCACTCAAATGCCTGGGGCTTGCTTGAGTGGGTTGTGGTATGGATGGTAATAAATCAACATGAGGCCCATTGATGGGCTGAGAAATGGAAGTCTCGGGTTGCTTGGGAGCCTCGAGACTCAAGCCCATTTCTTAGGCCCAAACATGTGGGTGAGCACAAAGGAGGAAATAGCCTATTAGCTTAACCAAATTAGCCCAACACCTCAACAAAAATAGGTCAACACTTGTTGAGGTTAGCCCACTTATTTTGACAAACCAACCCATTATCTTAGAAGGCCCATACAATTAGAAAAGAGAAGAAGTCAAAGCATCAGCTCCTTGCCGAAAAAACAGAAGCCACGCAAGGAGCAAGATGTCCACATATACAGAGTTGCTAGAAGGCTCTAGCACATGGGAAAGAATAAGTTCCAAGCACAAAACACCCGAAGAACCAAAGGATACTAACGTGCAAGCGGCCAGGAAGAGAAGTACCCTTCGAACCAGCATAATACCCCATTTCCTTCCCCCATCAGACTTGGCCATGGAAAAATGAAGGAAAGAAAGGAAGAAGATGGCTGCGAATGGAAGTTTCCCACTGAAACAGCTGCGGGAAAGGGTCTTTGAGCTCCCAAAATTCCTGATTTTGTGCAAATAGACAGAGAAGATTTTGCTAGAATAAGATAAGTCAAAGAAGGGGAGGAGAAAGAAAGGAAAAAGCTTGGCCAAATTAGATAGAAACCATTAGGGTTTCTTGGAAAAAGATGGCTTCCAGCTGCTATAAAAAGGGCCTCTTCTACCCAACCAAAGACAAGCCACACCTAGAGAGCAAGCTTCCTCTCTTGCCTGCAAAAACCCAGCAATCTCGTGCACTATTCACCATTCTTCTCCATTTTCTTCTTCTGACAGACCATTTTAACATTTTTACATCACATTAGTTGTGTCTCCACTCCACAGCAAATGGAGTAGCTGAAAGAAAACACCGACATCTTCTCAATGTTGCCCGAGCTTTACTCTTCCAAGCCAAACTTCCTAAGAAATTTTGGGGGGATGCCATACTCACTGCCACATATCTTATCAACTGCACTCCGACACAAGTTCTTAAAGGAAAAACTCCTTACGAAATCCTTTTTCGAAAACCCCCAGTCTATGACCACTTAAGGGTTTTTGGTTGTTTGTGCTTTACCTCTACTCATCATCTACGTCCAACCAAATTTGATGCTTGGGTCACACGTTGCATTTTTCTTGGTTACCCATATGGCACAAAGGGCTATCGGGTTTATGATCTCAATACGGGTAAAATTTTTATTTCTCGGGATGTCATCTTTCATGAAAATACTTTCCCTTTTCCATCTTCTGCTACCAACTCTTCTCTTATCTTCCCAACTTCTCATCCCACCCATTTTGATGATGCCCCAACTCCTGGACTTCATCCTCCTAGTTCACAGTTTCCAGCGCCTGACCTTGCGCTGGAAACACTTCCAGTGCCTGCCCCTGAGCTTCCAGCACCTGACCTTGCGCGCTTCCAGCACCTGCCTATACCCTTCTAGCACCTGATCTTGCACTTCCAGCATCTCCATCTCCTTTTGCACCGGTGTCTCCACCACTGCCCAGGCGTACCACCAAGGGCAATTATCTTCAGCAGTATCATGTCAACATAAACTTACATGCCCGGTCTCTCCCATCATCTAACTCGGCGTCAATTGAACCCCAAGGTACCAAATATCCTCTCTCTCATGTCCTTACATATAATCGCTTGTCCCCACACCATCGTGTTTTTAGTGCTTCTCTTTCAGTGGTCAAAGAACCCACCTCTTATGTTCAGGCAGCTCATGACCCTCAATGGCGTCATGCCATGACCCAAGAATTGGCTGCCCTCAAGGCTAATGGCACATGGACTCTTCAATCTTTGCCCCCGGCAAGAAACCCATTGGTTGTAAGTGGGTCTTACAAGGTCAAACTTCATCTTGATGGTTCTCTTGATCGGTATAAAGCACGTTTGGTGGCAAAAGGCTATAGTCAGGTTGAAGGTTTGGACTACCGGGAAACTTTTGCCCCTGTTGCAAAGCTTGTCACTGTCCGCCTCCTTCTCGCCGTTGCTTCCACGCCTCGTTGGCATCTTCATCAGCTTGATGTCAATAATGCTTTCCTCAATGGTGATCTTGATGAAGATGTTTATATGCATCTACCTCCTGGATTCGGACGAAAAGGGGAGACTTGTGTATGCAAGCTTCATAAATCCTTGTATGGACTCAAGCAAGCTTCACGTCAATGGTTTATTAAACTTTCCACAGACTTTAAGCAAGCGGGCTATCATCAATCGAAGGCAGATTATTCATTGTTCGTTCGAACCCGAGGTAACACATTCACTGCCTTACTCATCTATGTGGATGATATCATTTTGACAGGGAATAGTTTACAAGACATTGAAACAACCAAGTCATACTTGCTGCAACAATTCAAATTGAAAGACCTTGGTCAACTGAAATATTTTCTTGGCATCGAGATTACTCATTCTAGCAAAGGCATAGCCCTTTCACAACGCAAGTATGCATTTGAAACATAGTCTGAAATATCGAAAATATCGAGGAAATATCGAGGATATTTCGGTTTTTCCGAATCACGGATATTTCGGAACATATCCATGTACATATCGTATAAATATCGACAATATCGACGATAATATCGGAAAATATCGATGTCGATAATTTCGCTCACATTTCAGCAATATTTTGTCAAAATATCGGTGTAATATCGCTAAAATATCGAAAATATCGAAAATATCGATGTGAAGGAAAAAAAAAAGTTTTTAAAAAAAAAGGGAAAAAGGGGAGAAAAAAGCACAAAGGGGATATGAACCCCTCCCATTTTACTCCTCCAACACCTTAAACACCATATCACTTATGTTTTTGTGATAATATGCTAAAATATTTATATTTATATGGGTGGTATGTTAACAATTACATGCAAAACTATTTTGGGGATTTATCATTTGATGACTACTCTTCACAATACACTTATTCTACACATAGAGATGATGAAGATAGTGAAAATTTTAAACCTCGTAGGAACTCTATGTGGTACTAAGTCACTCATGTATCTTACCATGCAATGTATAAAGTGTAAAATATTATAGTAAATCATTATATATAAATGATTACGGTGTATTTAATCTTTTTTCATTAATTATTACATATTTTTTACACTCATAGTGTTTGCCCGCTTGCTGTATAATCAACTTAAAATTAGTTAAATCCATCATGCAATGCATTTCCTTCTAATTTTTTGTGATAAACTCATAGATAATTGACTAAATAAACATTCTCCAAAGTTTCAATGAAAATTTCCAAGTTTTTCTTACAATTTCCGTGGTTTTTATTCAATTTTTATCGATATCGATAATATCCCGATATTTCCATCAAAATTTTCATATTTTTGGACTACCGATATTTCCGATATCATCGATATTTTAGACCTTGATTTGAAATACTAGAGGATGCAGGACAGCTTGGTGCAAAACCAACCGATTCACCCATGGAGCAGAATTTGTCCCTTAGCAAACATGATGGCGACTACATTGATGATCCGTCTTCGTATCGAAGACTTGTGGGGAGGCTGATCTATTTGACAATTACCGGCCTGACTTGGTGTATGCCGTTCACACGCTAAGCCAGTTCATGGATAAGCCACAAACACCACACCTAGAGGCAGCTTATCGAGTTTTGCGCTATGTCAAACATGCACCAGGGCAAGGTACGTATTTTTCTTTCTGCCAACAATCCAATTCAATTAAATGCCTTTTGTGATGCGGATTGGGCTCGATGTCGTGATACTCGACGTTCTACTACCGGGTATTGTGTATTTCTTGGCAATTCTTTGGTTTCTTGGAAGACCAAGAAGCAAATCACAATATCCCGATCTAGTGCGGAAGCTAAATATCGTTCCATGGCTGCCGCTTGTTGTGAAATTACTTGGTTACGATATATTTTGCAAGATTTAGGCATCAAGCATTCACGTGCAGTCAAGTTATATTGTGACAACCAAGCAGCGCTCCACATTGCTTCGAATCCAGTATTTCATGAATGGACTAAACACATTGAAATTGATTGCCATCTGGTGAGAGAAAAGGTTCAAAGTGGAATGATCAAAACGGCTCATATTTCCACCTTACAACAACTAGCAGACATATTCACAAAGGCCGTGAGTCTTCCACAATTTGCGATTTTACTCAGCAAGTTAGGAATCATCAACATACATTCAAACTTGAAGGGGAGTGTTGAGGAGCGTAAAATCCCAACTAAATCAACGAGATTGATTCTGAATATTTATCATTGATCTGTACAGATATTTAGTTTATTTCCTTCTTTTTATGTAGACGTGTACATTAAGGAATAATTCATTTAGGCTAGTTTTCAGCACCCTAATTAGCTATTGTATTTGTATAAAGGTTTTTTACCTCATTCTATTTTATTATCAATACATACGAATTATCAATTCTTTCATCCTCTTTGGTGCTAAACTCATGATGATTTTGCTTTCATGCCACAAGCCTCTCATGCCAAGCTAGAAAATTTATCTGTAAGCATCAAGAAATCATCTGTAAGTTGCTGTTGTTTTAGTTGGTGAAGGTAACCAGAACGCTTCCTAAGGCTCTACTGCCCTTTTGAAGCGCTTTTGGGGCTTGATTTTCGAACTCAGACATAGGGGGCAATTTCAGCAATTTCCCTTTTACAACGGCCCAGCCCATTTGCAGCTGCCGGAAGAAAAAGACCCCTACAGACTCCGATATGTATTTTTTTGGATGCATATAAGTATTACAATGTTATCTGAATTTCTAGAACTGAAATCTCTACATCCAAATAAACATTTTATAATGTTTTTGAAATCTATTATTGACGTATAATACGGATACAGAATACCTACCAAAGTACGGAATTTGGTACACATCTGTGAAATCTCATATCAGTTAACGGTAAGCATCCTCTTCCTTTGAATTTAGGGTTTGTTCTTCTAAATTAAATTTAGAGTTTTTTCTGTTAAATTAGGCTTATTGAATTGGGGGTTGATGTTGATGATTCTTTCAGTTAAATTAGGCTCTGTTTTTTTTTCTTTTTTTCTTTTTTGGGAATTGAGTTGAATTGATTAGGCTCTGTTTAATTTTGTGTGTGTGTGTGTGTGTGTGTGTGTGTGTGTGGTTAAATTAGGCTTGCGTCTAATTGAGCAAATACCTTCATCAATTGAACATCTAGTTGGCCTTGGTGAATTGCATATAAATTGTTGCAAAAGTCTCTTGGGTCTACCGAGTGTGATATGCAATCTGAAGTCTCTTAAAATCCTCTGGGGTTGCTCAAACTTGACAAACTGCCAGTGGACATGGAGTCTTTAGAGGAACTTTATTTAGACGGAAGTGCAGTGAGAGAGCTGCCGCTTGTTATAAAAAAACTCAAACGTCTAAGCTTTGCTAAATCATCAACTTCAAGGGATGGCATTGGCATTGGCATTGGGTGGGGCCTTGACTGTTTATTTGGTAGCTCTGATGACAATGAACCAGGAAGTGATAGCTCTGACGACGATGAACCAATCAGCAAAAGATTCAAGAAAGTCTAAATTATTTTGTGCTTGGTTCAATCATTCAATGAGGTAGGAGGAGAGCAGAAAAAACTTTTCCATTTCCAAATACATAAATCCAGGATATACTATGATATTTTTGGGTTGTGAATCTTCTTAAGTTGTTCGTAAATAAGTTGTTCAATTAATGATGAGGAAAAACAAGCAATTGGTGGCATTCTCAAAGTTCTAAATTTGACTGCGTCATTCTATCTCTGTTCATAGTTCTTGTATTAGGTAGGAAGAGAGAGAGTAATTCTCTTGTTACATCTTGTTTGTATAGTTTGCAGGATGTGCAGTAATTTTCTGTTCCTCCATTTAAACTGCTCTGTCAGATTTTATTGTTTTCAGAATGAAATGAACCTAGTCACCTAGTGCTATTCTATAAACAGATAACTCCGGATAATGTACTGAAAACAGACAAGTAAGCTTCTGTATGCCATGAAAATGCACACTGTAAATCAACATGTTTGGTAACTGAGGAGTAACTTGTTGTTGTTGGTTTATAAGTGCTGCTGCTGAGATAGTTTATTATTTCAGTTTGAAAAATGTAGCCGTTGGATAACAGTCCAACTGTGCAGTTAGGATGTAACTGTGCATGCCATGTGTCTCTATCTCATAGGGTAGTGAATGAATGGCTGAGATGTAAATGATGTAATAGGAATGTTCTAATTCCTAACGGTTTTGTCAGATGCAATATACGTATGTTTTGCGTGGGAGCTGAGCTAGTATTCTGCTAGCTCTTCTTCTTCCCTAAGCTCTCTCTCTCATTTTTCTTCAGATCACATTTTCTCATCTAAGAGTTAAAATACAAGATAATAGTCTCTGTATTCTAACAGTTGTGCTTAGATGGTTTCTGCTGTAGGTTCAAGTCCACATATTGTATACAGTTTGTTGGTCAGGTTATCTCCAAATTTGAGATTTACTTTAACTATGGGTTCCATAACAATGAAGTTGCACAAAAATTGCTCTTAGAATATAATCTTTTGAAATAGTTTTGTCTGAAAATGGACTAAGCCTTCATATAGCTAGGCTAATGGCCAATACAAGAATAAAAATGTATATGTTTTAGGCATACAGTTTAGAAATAAGATTTATTTGCTACTCTAATTCTCAATGGAACATATAAATCAAGCATAGTATGAGATTGAAGAAACAAGATAGCAGAAAATAGACTTGATTAGTTCTTTATTTGAGATATTGTAAAATTGGTTTTGAAAAAAAAAAAAATTAAAAATATTGAGACGTAAAACAAATTTATGGGTCATGTTGTAGGTTTTATTAGTTAATACAGAGAATAACAATAATGTAACTTGAGATGCAGTGTTTTGGCCCTTGAATTGTTTAATATATATTTCAATTGAAACTCGTCCCTTCATCTTACAATACCCACTTTTTATGCAGATGAATTGGGAGAAACTTATGAAGATGGCCGGTGCAGTTCACACTGGTGGAAAGGGTAGCATGAGGAGGTGGGTGAAATTTCAGCTTGAAACTCCTTTTCTCTACCAAGTTGATTCACAGAGGCTGAAGTATCAAGTTTTAGCCTTACTGGTTTTGAGTTAAATATATGTGCAGTTGATAATTTATATGTGTGCCAGTTTCATGTCTGATATGCATTATATTGAGCACCTGATCAAGTGGTTTACTTCATCAAATTATTGATTTGCAATTTGAGTTCATTATGTGAAGCAGTTAGCCTGATGGCATGTTGAGTGGATTGTTGTCTTTTGTTGTTTTACCATGTTTATTTTATCTTATTCTTGTAATTTTTTTTGTTTGAAGATGAGAAATACCTTAATTTTTAGAGTTAACTGCTCTTTCCGGGGGGGACAGAGTGTTTTTAATATCAATTTGTATAACGTGCAATCTTTATGTGGCGAACTGCGAACTTAAGTACAATAATCATTTACTGTATGCTGCATTTGGTGCATTAGCTAGTCTAAAGTTCCTCGTTAAACCAGATGATTCCCTAGCTTAAAGAGCCCATAACAGAAAGGTTGTCTCCAATAGACTTAGTGTAATTGTTTTTCCAGTAAAGAGTCTACTCTGGTGGAGAGTGTGATGGGTTCTTCTGCTCTTCTGTATTCGATATTATCTAATGGTGTGTTCTTCTTCTCTTTAGATAGGATTGTTAAACAATTGAGTAGGCAAAAAATAAGAAAGTAATTCAAGTAGTTAAAACTGAGAATTGTTGGAGTTTACCTCAAATAAGCCATCTAGTGCTCTCTGCTGCGGAGAAAATGCTATTTCTGATGTACATAGCATTGTCGGGGAATGGTCATTTTGGACTTAAGACTGCCCTTGAAGTCATTTTATGACCAGTTTTCAGTCATAAATTTTGCACATTCCTGCAGTTGTTTGTAATTAGCACATGTTTGTCGTGTGATCTTCATCTTGTTTGTACGTGATTTTGTTTATTAATTTCTGTTCCCAACTTCAGAAAGGAGAAGACTGTTCACAAGACAACTACCACAGATGACAAAAGGGTTCAGAGCACCATTAAGAGAATAGGGGGTGAACTCTATTCCTGCAATCAAGGAAGTTAACATATTTACGGATGATGTTGTCATCCAGTTCATGAACCCCAGAGGTGAAGCTAACGTGCCAGAACTCTGATCCTGTAAATTATTATCTTGATTTTCCTTGTACATTTCAGTTCAAACAAAGAGTATGCCACTATTTGTTATCTATCTTTTAAATTTGAAGTGATTGTTTAACTTGTTAACCATTTTGGTGTCTTCCATATTTTAAATGCAGTAGTAATTTATAAAAATGGATAGAATATTGGTGTTGTGTTCTTCTTTAGTGTATTTACGCAATGATTTTATTCCGAGGTTTAGCTGTCAATATGTGCCTTGAATTGGAATTTTTTTTATTTCACTCTACTTTCCTCATCAAGCTGAGCAATTCCTTTCCAATATTATATATAGTGTGAAATCAAGACTCTTTCCTTAATCTTTTTAACTTGAACAATGTGATAAAAGAACTGTCCTAGCTAGCTAGTTGACCCCTTAAACTTCAGAAGTAAAACCCCTTAAACTTGCCCACTTATCATTTCTAGAACATCCATATTTTTGTGCCTCGAGTAAAAAAAAAAAAAAATTATCCATCGAAACAGCAATGTTTTGGAGTGGTTAAGAGCAATTAATTTAGAAAAATATTAGTCCACAAAACATTATTATATTAATCAGATTAAAAAAAATAGTGATTATTGAAAGAAAAAGTTGGATTTAGGTTGGTGGCCTCAACATGCTGGATCAATAGAATTTCAGGTTGCACATTAGCTTTTCTTAACCTAATAATACATACGTGCAATGCTAGTTATATATTTATACGTACAGAAAGGATAATGTTTCTCACTCACGATTGGTGAGAAGGAATTTACTTTTTTGTTAATGTGATATGTACTTATTTACAGGAAATAATGAAAGTAATAGGATCATAATAAGAAATAAACTGATAACAGCAAGGGCAGCAAGAAGCTTGATCCCACAAGCTATATAATTTTCAAGAGGCCCTGTTAGATAAAATCAAGATCCTCAATCAATACAGCCCAAAATAGATAAAGCAAACTTAGCTAACCTACGAGCGAGGCTTCCGAACATATAAAGGAAAGGAGCACTTTGATTTCATCAGTAACTGCTATTAATCACTTGAGTTAGAAGCTCTTTTTGCAATATAAAAGTGCTCTTTCAGTAGATGGTCATATCACATTAGCATGATGTCGTGGTATGATCGCCCTATAAAAGTCTCTTTGTAATAATTTTTTCTTCCTTTTAATCAAAAGAAATTTAAGTGAGAAACTATTAAAAAAATAATAATAAAAACCTTAGGATACATAACATATATTAACAATTGAGCTAGAAGCCTTTTTACAATATATGGCAATAATTCTATTTCTCTTACTTGCAATAATTTCTGAGTGGGATGAGTTTTTTGGGTTGAATATGATTTAGAATAATGATTTAAATATTTTTACAATTAGATTTGATTTTGGACCTTTGGATCTCTATTTTTAGCATTGAAAACAGTCAAAAAAAATGTTGGCTGTTGGTTGAAGGATCGACGGTATAAGCTGATTGGGTTTAATTAAGGCATTAATTAATGAAACCTTCATACATGATATTTGGAGGAAAAAACCCAAAAATGACCAAATGACCAAATTCTTAATTTAATTAGGGAGCTGATTTTCCCACTCTCCTTTTCTCCACTTACACTCTCTTTTGCTTTTTCATACTTACACTCTCTGTACGCTATCTTTATTGTAGTTAATAGATAATAAATGTTTTGGGTTAACATGTTTACAGGTAGAACAACCAAAGAATGCGCTAGTAACCAAACTGTCATTAGGAGCTTAGATATGCAGAGAGCAAGGTATGACTTCTTATTAAATAATACAAGAAATAAACTTGGTGGGTGATCACAAATTGCTTAGACCAATAAGAAACAAAAAGAAGAAGAAAGTCCGCCCTATGCTGTCTGTTGGTGGTAGTAATATAAGGCTGGTGGCGTCTAGAATTTGTGTTGGTTTCCTTGCAAACACAAAAGCTTGAGTATTTTATTATGAGGCCAGTTTCTAGGTAAGGTTGCAGAATGACTACAGAAGTAGTGAAATGACTTGTAGGTACTTGCTTGCGCTGCTGCTTGCGTGAGTCATTCTGGCCGACATCGGCTACGAATTAGCTGTCAAAATAAGTGTAATAGTCTTGCTTTTATCAACGGAATTGTTATCATTCAATTATCATTATTTGTGTATGGAGTTAGGACCCCCTACAGAAATGCTTTCAGTGGTTCCTTATTTTCTTGTTTAGCAGGAGTCCAACAATGGTTAACTTTATTTCAAAATGTTGACAGGATATTACTTAGTAATACCGCATATCCTTTTCTTTCTAATTGCAAAACCAAAGAGGACAAGGTGAGAATATTTATAAACTATATTATGATTGAACAACTATTAAATTGGATTTAACTGTAACTCCAAAAGCGAGAGTGGTTTTCATTGTGAGGGAGAGAGAGAGAGAGAGAGAGAGAGATCAGCTATTAAATTTGAAATTCTCTTTCAGTGATGCGACTCCAAAAAAGAGGCTGGTTTTTTTTATTGTGAGGGAGAATAGTGGCATATCCAGAATTTGAAAGCTGGTTGGGCGAAATTTACCTAATAAACTCAACTATACAAGCGAATTTGACATAAAAAATACATGTAAGAACCAAAGATAGATGAGAGAATCGAAACCAAAGATTGTTGTTGGATTAGTAAATCGAAACCAAAGATGAAAAAATTCAGTTGAAAGTCGTAATCATGCATGCACAAATAGTAACTACATAAATAAAGGAAACTTATTAATAGCACAAACAGAAGCATCCTCTTTTTAATGATATGAGTGAGTAGCTATAGTTTTTAATGATTGTTGGCTTTTAAACTTTCCTAGCAGAGAAAAAGAAATTTTTATACAATTTTATCATCTTACATTGGAACATATGCGTCTGGCTGGCTCTCTAGATGTCACACAGCCTAAGATGTGGCTGGCTGGCTGGGCGGCGTAGAGGGTTTGTTTCGTTTTTCTTGGCTGCCACTAGGAAAGGGAGGGTTTTAGCTTAATGGAGAGAGGGAGAGAGGGACCTCAGCATCACGCAAGCATGGAGAAAGAAATGTTGGATATAGAGATTCAAACTGCTACTGAAGCTCCAGCTATCTTCAAGGAAGCCATTCGACCCGTCACATTGAAGGTATATATATATGTAGAAAATGGTGTCTTATCTCTCTCCCCTCCTCCCCCCCTCTTTTTTATTTATTTTTTACTAAATGACATTTACGCAGTTTGAAGACGTGGTTTACAAGATCAAACAGAATAATAGTACCAATAACGAAGAGAAAGTGATCTTAAACGGTGTCTCAGGCCTCGTTCAACCGGGGGAAATCCTCGCCATGCTCGGTCCCTCCGGGAGTGGCAAAACGACTCTCATAACCGCACTCGGAGGCCGGCTAGGCGGTCGACTCAGTGGCGCCATAACCTACAACAAAAAATCATTCTCAAACGCAATGAAAAGAAACACGGGCTTTGTAACCCAAGACGACTTTCTCTACCCCCACTTGACGGTCACCGAAACCCTATTCTACACAGCCCTTCTTCGCTTGCCCAACACGCTATCGAAAGCCAAGAAGACTATGCAAGCTGAGGCCGTGATTATACAACTGGAGTTAACCAAGTGCAAGAACAGCGTTGTTGGGGGTGAGTTCTTGAGGGGTGTTTCGGGTGGGGAGAGAAGAAGGGTTAGCATAGGCCAAGAATTACTCATAAACCCTAGCTTGCTCTTCTTGGATGAGCCCACGTCGGGACTCGATTCGACGACGGCGCAGCAGATTGTGTCAGCATTGTGGGATTTGGCAAGTGGAGGAAGAACAATTGTGATGACCATACATCAACCTTCAAGTAGGATTTTCTACATGTTTCATAAGGTGGTGTTGTTATCGGAAGGGAATTGTTTATATTTCGGAAAAGTATCGGAGGTCATGGACTATTTTTCGGGCATTGGCTATATACCATTGGTAGCTATGAATCCTGCGGATTTTCTATTGGACCTTGCCAATGGTATGTTTCTTTTTTAATAATTAGTAGCTTCATTTTTTATTTCAGATGTCAAAATCCTGAGATTTACGCAAGCATGGGTTATGGGTCGTGGGTTCAGTATTTGCATGTAACTTAGGCCCATCTCTTCGTTCAACGACTTCCTTGACTTTGGGCCATAGTTAATTACTGTTCGAACTCCCAAAATGGCTTTGAATAAATTTTTAGGAAATCCAATTTCAGACCACTGAGAATTTACCTCTTTTTTTATTTTAATTTTAGTGCATGTGATAGTCTAAACAAAAAGGAATGGGGGTTTCATGCGTACACACAACCATGATGTCATGGGAGCTCAAACCTGAGACCTATGCTCTGCAAGATAATGACCTTTTTCACGAGGCTAGAACCTGAGAATTTATTCTTATGCTTGGGGATTAGAAACCCCAAAATTGTCTTGGAAATGTTTGTAGCATTGTCAGATATGCTTGAGGAATTTATTCTTATTCAGAATTCATGAAAAATGCATTAATTATCATCCATATTGTAATTTTGTGTGATTTTTTTGGCTATAGTGAAAGGACCCGCCCCGAATTTTCCCCTAATCCGAGACGAATCCTTTGGAATTCCTGACATCACCCCGATGCCGGGCCCACTTACTAAAGACCGAGACTTTCTGCCGAAATTTCGGCAGAGTCTCCCCTATAAATTGGACATTTCCCAAAATTTATACCTGCATAAAAACACATTTAATATCCCCAACTGGCAGCATGCACAATATAAATTCATGCAATTTACATAAATAGCCTTCGGCCTTCCAATAATTCTTAACTAACTACCCAGCAATTCAAATACCCATTTATGACTAACATTTAGTCTGCGGCTGCACCTAATGACCTTAGGCTGCCTACGTACCCTCCTTGAGGGATCAAGCCACACGTAGTTCTCCCATAAAACCTAATTCCACACTTAGGCGATACCTCATTTCATTTCTCTGTATTCCACATAATCTCCCCATACGCCGGTACAACCAACGCCACGTATGGGGTCTGTCAACACGCCGGATAACCTACGCCACGTGCGACCATGCCATACTATCACATATCTCCCCATACGCCGGTACAACCAACGCCACGTATGGGGTCTGTCTCAACGCCGGATAACCTACGCCACGTGAGACCTACACGTCATATCACATAACTCCCCATACGCCGGTACAACCAACGCCACGTATGGGGCCTGTCCCAACGCCGGATAACCTACGCCACGCGGGACCTCAACATCATATCACAAATCTCCCCATACGCCGGTACAACCAACGCCACGTATGGGGCCTGTCGACACGCCGGATAACCTACGCCACGTGCGACCTCAACACAATATCACAATATCTCCCCATACGCCGGTACAACCAACGCCACGTATGGGGTCTGTCCACACGCCGGATAACCTACGCCACGTGGGACCTAACTTTCACTTGGTGGTGCTTATAGTAAATCCCAAAATCCGGGGAGGTACCTAAGGTAGTGCGTATAGCACTCCGAACTGACATTCTAGACTCTTTTGTACTCTTGTACCAACTTATTATAATTATAATAAAAAATATTCTAATATTGCGTAACCCTTCACAAGAGTCTAGCACCCGATAATCCCCCTAGAAAGGTGAGATTACTCCGGAAGACTCACGGTCAATCAAGGGTCAAACTACCCTAACCCTGGTCAAACGGGCCCACGGGGACCACGACCTCCAAACTCCGATCCGGAAGTTCCTATGGGTTCTATAACGTATAGGACACTCGTCCTGCAAGTTTGGTTCAGATCGGACGGTCGGATCACTCACGATCGTACGATCTAACGGTTAATATAAAATATAAACTTTAAATTATTGAATCGGAACATCCGGGGCTCCGATTCACGATCCGTGAATTCCTACACGATCCTAGAATTACCCAAATTAACATATATTAAATTTGGGACCATCCGACGGTCCCAACCTATCGAACCCGGATAACGCCCAATAGGCGATATCCGTTCGATAGTCAAACGACGTCCGAATTGAGATCCGCGAAATCCTACGCGCTCGTGACAACCAGGAGGATCGCTCAATAATGCCCCACTGCCACAGTGCCCACGCGCTGCCACACGCGCGGGCAGCGGGTGTCCAAAGCGATAAAGCTTCGCCGAAAAATCTCAACCTCGGGCTCCAAACTCCTACCCTAGGTATAACACCCTATTTGGAGCCACTTTTGTTCTTGGGCCTACCCCAAAAAGTGGCCGAAAATGGCCGAAAACAAACTCCCAAAATCGGCAGAATTTCAAATCGAAGATCAGCTATCCTAGGCTCAAAATTAACGAAATCCTATCCAACCATCAGCTAGAGCATGGAAAATAGGTGGAAAACCATACCTTACTCGTCAAATTTGGAGAAGAAATGAGAGAGAACGAGGGTCTGAAAATGGGTGAAAACCGGTCGGATTTTTGCATTTCCGGCGAGCACAGGTAGGTTCCGGTGGCTGAGATTGGTCGGGATGGGAAGAGGAAGATGGCACGGTTCTTTTGGGACCGGTGCCACCCCAGTGGTGGCCGGATGCGGCGGCGGCGGCCCAAAAACCGCCGCTGTGAACAGTAACTCGAGGGGGGGCTGTTTCTGCGCAGGGGAGAGAGAGAGAGAGGGAAAAATCTGATTTTTATAAAAAAATCCATTTTGAAATATTTACGGTTGTGCCACTGGGTTTCTTTTGACCATATCTCTCTCGTTACAACTCCGATTCGAGCCCACTACGTGTCTATGAACTCGTCTCAGCGCGACCTATCCAAAAATACAAGTCACGGTCCCAAACTCTCTCCGGTTAAAAATATGACTAAAATACCCTTAAATAATTAAATAATTAAATAAGGGTTAAATTTGGGGAAATTTGGGGTCGGGGTGTTACAGACTACCCCCCTTATAAAAATTTCGTCCCCGAAATTTCCTACCTGTCACTCAAAGGGTTATGAGCATTGGGCCCGCATCTACTACTCGGGTTTCCTTGCTTTTCCCTAAAAGCTAAACGCTTCCATTTGTGATTTGATTCTCTTTTAGCTCTCCCACTAAAAGAGAAACCGCGTTCTTTGACTTGTTGATATTTTCCTTCTTTCTTCAGAACCGATTGGCAGCATTGCCAACACGATGCTTTGAAAGAAAGGCCAGAAAGGATCACTTTTACCGAATTGTAATCATCATCGATCTCTCTCGACCACGATCCATTTCTGATTCTGATGAAAGATCACTACTCAGACGTGCTCACAAGAGAGGAGACCCCCAAGCACTCTCCATCTCCATGGGTAGGATTACTCAATCCATTTGGGTCTTCCCCTTGGATTTGACCACCGTATTCCTACCACACACGAGCCTCTTTCTGAAAGAGAATTAAGGCTATCATAATCTCTCCCACACTTGTGATTTCGATTATACTAACGCCACCTCTCAGACCTTGGATCCCTTGATCCAATGTCGGGGAGTTGCTCGTTCTAGAGAAAGGTTGTGCTCTCAGAATCTTCGACTCCGTGCGCTAGGCACACAGTCGAAAATTAGCAACATGTTCAGGCAATGGAGGATCCCTATAAGCAGGTTGATCGACCCCCTATCCTTCCACCCATGCGGACTCAACGTCGCAAGGTGCCATTCCGAGATGGAACCCATTTTGATCCCCACAACTTAAGGATGCACACAATGTGCAGGGTCCACAGAAAATTGAACCTAGAGCTCTGATACCAACTGAAAGGACCCGCCCCGAATTTTCCCCAAATCCGAGACGAATCCTTTGGAATTCCTGACATCACCCCGATGCCGGGCCCACTTACTAAAGACCGAGACTTTCTGCCGAAATTTCGGCAGAGTCTCCCCTATAAATTGGACATTTCCCAAAATTTATACCTGCATAAAAACACATTTAATATCCCCAACTGGCAGCATGCACAATATAAATTCATGCAATTTACATAAATAGCCTTCGGCCTTCCAATAATTCTTAACTAACTACCCAGCAATTCAAATACCCATTTATGACTAACATTTAGTCTGCGGCTGCACCTAATGACCTTAGGCTGCCTACGTACCCTCCTCGAGGGATCAAGCCACACGTAGTTCTCTCCATAAAACCTAATTCCACACTTAGGCGATACCTCATTTCATTTCTCCGTATTTCACATAATCTCCCCATACGCCGGTACAACCAACGCCACGTATGGGGTCTGTCAACACGCCGGATAACCTACGCCACGTGCGACCATGCCATACTATCACATATCTCCCCATACGCCGGTACAACCAACGCCACGTATGGGGTCTGTCTCAACGCCGGATAACCTACGCCACGTGAGACCTACACGTCATATCACATAACTCCCCATACGCCGGTACAACCAACGCCACGTATGGGGCCTGTCCCAACGCCGGATAACCTACGCTACGCGGGACCTCAACATCATATCACATAACTCCCCATACGCCGGTACAACCAACGCCACGTATGGGGTCTGTCGACACGCCGGATAACCTACGCCACGTGCGACCTCAACACAATACTACAATATCTCCCCATACGCCGGTACAACCAGCGCCACGTATGGGGTCTGTCCACACGCCGGATAACCTACGCCACGTGGGACCTAACTTTCACTTGGTGGTGCTTATAGTAAATCCCAAAATCCGGGGAGGTACCTAAGGTAGTGCGTATAGCACTCCGAACTGACATTCTAGACTCTTTTGTACTCTTGTACCAACTTATTATAATTATAATAATAAATATTAATTCTAATATTGCGTAACCCTTCACAAGAGTCTAGCACCCGATAATCCCCCTAGAAAGGTGAGATTACTCCGGAAGACTCACGGTCAATCAAGGGTCAAACTACCCTAACCCTGGTCAAACGGGCCCACGGGGACCACGACCTCCAAACTCCGATCCGGAAGTTCCTATGGGTTCTATAACGTATAGGACACTCGTCCTGCAAGTTTGGTTCAGATCGGACGGTCGGATCACTCACGATCGTACGATCTAACGGTTAATATAAAATATAAACTTTAAATTATTGAATCGGAACATCCGGGGCTCCGATTCACGATCCGTGAATTCCTACACGATCCTAGAATTACCCAAATTAACATATATTAAATTTGGGACCATCCAACGGTCCCAACCTATCGAACCCGGATAACGCCCGATAGGCGATATCCGTTCGATAGTCAAACGACGTCCGAATTGAGATCCGCGAAATCCTACGCGCTCGTGACAACCAGGAGATCGCATTGGGACAATAATGCCCCTCTGCTACAGTGCCCACGCGCTGCCACACGCGCGGGCAGCGTGTGGGTGTCCAAAGCGATAAAGCTTCGCCGAAAAATCTCAACATCTCGGGCCGAGACTTCTACCCTAGGTATAACACCCTATTTGGAGTCACTTTTGTTCTCGGGCCTACCTCAAAAAGTGACCGGAAGTGGCCGAAAACAAGCTCCCAAAATCGGCAGAATTTCAAATCGAAGATCAGCTATCCTAAGCTCAAAATTAACGAAATCCTATCCAACCATCAGCTAGAGCACGAAAAATAGGTGAGAATCCATACCTTACTCGAACGATTTGGCTGAGAAACGAAGGAGAACGGAGGGTCTGAAAATTGGGTGAAAACCGATCGGTTTTCGCCTGATTCCGGCGAGCTCCGGTCGGTGCAGGGGCTGAGACCGGTCGGGATGGGAAGAGGAAGACGGCACGGTTCTTTTGGGACCGGTGCCACCCCGAGTGGTGGCCGGATGCGACTGCGGCGGCCCAAAAACCGCCGCTGTGAACAGTAACCCGAGGGAGGGGCTGTTTCTGCGCAGGGGAGAGAGAGAGAGAGAGGGAAAAATCTGATTTTTATAAAAAATCCCATTTCGAAATATTTACGATTGTGCCACTGGATTTCTTTTGACCATAACTCTCTCGTTACAACTCCGATTCGAGCCCACTACGTGTCTATGAACTCGCCTCAGCGCGACCTATCCAAAAATACAAGTCACGGTCCCAAACTCTCTCCGGTTAAAAATATGACTAAAATACCCTTAAATAATTAAATAATTAAATAAGGGTTAAATTTGGGGAAATTTGGGGTCGGGGTGTTACATATAGTTTAGGATTTTTTGTTGTTGCTATAGTTCATTATTGTGCCATGTTAGCTATATATAGGATTTTAGTGTGAAGTGTATATTAGATGTTAGTTTTACTTTTTCATTACCCTACAAGTGTGTCATGATGCATGCAAGTATGTCTACAAGTGTATATTAGATGTTTGTAAAATTGTTTGTGCGAGTAATTTTTGTTGCATTTTATATGTAGTGTAGGTCTGGCACCTGATGGATCGCATGAAAACAAGAGCAAGGTGAAGCAGAGCCTAACCTTGGCCTATAAGCACAACCGTTTATATAATTTGAAAGCTCAACTTCAAGGGGAGCAACTTCAAGAAACTAACTCCAGCCATTTTCAAGATGGATCAGAAGACAAGAACTTTGCGAAATGGCCCACTACTTGGTGGCAGCAATTCTCTGTGTTGCTTAGGAGAGGACTGAAAGAGAGGAGGCACGAGTCCTTCTCTGGTAGCCAGATTAACCAGGTTGTAGCGGTGGCTCTTCTTGCTGGGCTACTATGGTGGCAGTCAAATATTTCCCACTTGCAGGATCGGGTAACATACACTTTCTTGCTCTCCCTTTTTCTAGCATTTTCAATATGCATTTTCTTTTCTTTTTTGGTTACATGGGGAATTTCAATATGCATTTTCATGGGACAGATTCAATCAAAAGTCTAATATAATTAGTGCTAATATCATTAGACTAGTATATATTAAAAGGGACATATTATAAATTATTATGACTAATTACTGATTGATACTTCACTTGTCACATATATCATTCAGAGGGTATGATTTGTTTCCCTTTTCTGGGTTTGGCACTATAGTTGAAGATATAGGCTATTGGGATTACGCTAAGCATGACATAAAGTATCACTTGATGGAATGCCTAAGTTTCAGTATGCAGAAGAAATTTTTTTTCTAGATAACAATTTGCGAAGCCTCCTAGCTTCTCAAACGTAACCCATTTTAACAACTTTGAGAATCTTTTTTGGTTATGTATGCAGACTGGGCTTCTCTTCTTTATGTCTGAATTTTGGGGGTTTTTCCCTCTGCTCCAAGCAATTTTCACCTTCCCCCAAGAGCGCAAGATGCTTGAAAAGGAAAGATCTTCAGGCACATACATGCTCTCCTCGTATTTCATATCAAGGATTGTTGCTGATCTCCCCATGGAGCTTGCCCTTCCAACCCTATTTGTCACCATAACATATTGGATGGCAGGGCTCAAACCCACAGCAGGACACTTTTTCCACACCTTGCTTGTTCTGCTACTCAGTGTGTTAGTGGCTCAAGGCATGGGGCTTGCTCTTGGGGCTCTGATAATGGACCAAAAAAAGGCCGCAGTACTTGCATCAGTCCTCATGGTGTCATTTCAGCTAGCTGGAGGTTTTTTTGTTCAACATGTTCCTGCTTTCATTGCTTGGATCAAATACATTTCCATCATTAACTACTCATACAAGCTCTTGCTGGGGTCTCAATACAATGAAAATGACACTTACCTATGTGATAGTGGGGTTTGCTTGGTTAGAGATTTCCCAAGTATAAAACATGTTGGGCTTAGTGGACAAATAGGTGCAGCGGTTGCTTTGGCCATAATGCTTGTGGGTTGGAGGCTAATTGCTTATTTAGCTCTCATGAGGACTGGGTTGTAGGCTAATTGGTTTTTCCTTCCTAGAGAGTTAAACTGAGTGGTTAAAGGCAATTGCTTTGGTGTGCCATTTTGTTTATGTAAAGCATAAGTTATGCTGGCCCTATATTTATGTGCTACATATAGACTCATTTCTTTTCTTCTGTCATATGTGTGAAAGAGAACAGCGAGGCTAATGACGAACTCAATAAGAAAATTTGTATGTAGTTTAGGCGTAAGCAGAAGCTTAGAAATTAGATTAGTTTGCTACTTCAATTCTCGACAGTGAACTTGATGTATTAAAATGAGGAGGGAACTTTGGTAAGTTAAAAGTTTGATAAGTGGAGACATGGAATCCATTGATCGATCTTTTACAATTAGAGCTGATGTTGGATTTTGCAGCAGCCATGAAGATTTCATGTCTGCTATTGTTTAATGTAAACATAAAATCAGGAAAGGAAAGGAGAGGTGGTTAGTTCATGAGGGAAGAGAGAATAACAGAGAAGGAGAGGCAAAAGAAACTCAGTATTTTACTTTATATGCAGACAGTGACAGCATGAAGCTAAAAAAATTGCAATGGCATAATTGGATGCAAGATCTTCTGATGAAGAGCACATGAAACAGTCCCCTTCTGTCAACAATGTCTTGAATCTCCATCTATCAACAATGTGAACTGAAGAGCCCTGTCCATTAGAAGCAGAACAACTAACATGCATGAACTCCTTGAATTGCTGGGAGAGATCAATAAGAGTAGTGATGGTAATGCTTCTTGACTTGGTAGTGCAATGAGAGTATTCGTAACTGTAACGGCAAAATTGAAAACAACGTAAAATAATGAAAATTAACCAAGATATATTTTTGTTGACAACATGAGTTATGTATTACAAGTTGTCCCTTAACTTTTCACATGGACAAGATTGAATGTAAATTGTGCTGAAACCAGAAAATGGCAAAATGCTTTTAGACAAAGCCAACCATATGATATCTAAAAACAAAGAAGGAAGCTTTCTGTAAGAATTCCTCAGGATTCCCACCCAAATAGTTAACGTAAGAAAAGACAAGACGGGAGACATTGTAGCATGTTTGAACGACACTAACAAGAAAAACTGTGTGCTTACGACGAGTTTTCCAACTCCCTTTTCCTTGTAGCTAGCTAGCACGTTCTTCGGTTGTTTAATAACTTTTCACTAACCAAATTACCAACAAAAAAAGTAAAATAAAACTGGCCGTTGGAGTTTAAAGATTTGGCGAATTGCTTGTTCTCATCAGGTGTTTGCACTTTGCAGCAGCAGATTTCCCGGAGGAAGCACTTTCCAATGGCCTTGAGCAGCACCCAAAGAGCCTCTGAACAATCAACTCCTCGTTGGAAACACAATGTGTTTTTGAGTTTCAGGGGTGAAGATACCCGCAAGGGTTTTATATCCCATTTATACCACGAACTGGACTACTGGCAGACAATTAAAACCTTCAAGGACAACCGAGATCTTGAAAGAGGGACAAGTATTTCTCCAGAGTTCTTGTGCGCGATTGAAGAATCGCAGCTTGCCATCGTTGTTCTCTCACCAAATTATGCTTCTTCCACCTGGTGCCTGGATGAGCTTACAAAAGTTGTGGAATGCATGGAAGCCAGGGACACAATTTTGCCAATCTTTTATGGTGTGGATCCCTCTCAAGTACGAAATCAAACCGGGAGTTTTGCAGAAGCCTTCACTGAGCATAAAGAAAAATTAATTACTAAAAAGAAGGTGGAGTAGTGGAAAGCTGATTTAACAAAAGTGGCCAATCTTTGTGGGTGGGATTCAAAGAATTTTAAGTAAGTATCCATGAACAACTTTCCCATGCCTTAACTAGCTATATACTTTACCTAACCTTGTTATTTATATATATGCCTGGTGGTTATTTTACTCTCCATCCTTGTAGGTGTGAAAGAGAGCTTATTGAGGACATCGTCAAATGTGTGTGGAGGAAAGTGCATCCTTCACTCACCTTGTCAAATTATCCAGATAAGTTAGTCGGAATGAATTCTGGCCTTGAGCAACTGGGTGTACTACTAGCAACTGATGCAGATGATGTTCGCTTTATAGGGATAACAGGAATGGGTGGAATTGGGAAGACAACCATTGCTAAACTAGTTTTTGAGGGAATTTCCCATCATTTTGAAGTCTGCAGTTTTCTTGCTAATGTTAGAGAGGTTTATGCAAAACATCGTACTCTAGTTGACCTGCAAAAACAACTTCTTTTCCCAATCTTGAAGGAAGAGATTAAACAAGTTTGGGATGAATTGTGGGGAACCTTTTTCACTAAGAAATGCTTACACAACAAAAAGGTTCTGCTCATTCTTGATGATGTGGATCAATTAGACCAGCTGCAAATATTGGTTGGAAAGAAAGACTGGTTTGGTATGGGGAGTAGAATCATCATTACAACCAGAAATGAACGTTTGCTAGTTGAGCATGGTATAGACATATCATAAAGTTGAGGGATTGAGTGATGATGATGAATCTCTTGAGCTCTTCAGTCTGAATGCCTTTAGGAAAGATCAACCTGAGGAAGGTTTTCTGGAACTGTCTAAGCGTTTCTTAAATTATGCCAAAGGCCTTCCATTAGCCCTTAAAGTTTTAGGATGTTCATTGTATAACGAAGGTCAAGATGTATGGATTAGTGCACTCTAGATCAAATAGAGAAATGCCTAGATTCAAAAATATTTATTCCTCTTAAAATAAGTTATGATGGACTAAACAAGATGGAGAAAATGATTTTTCTTGATGTTGCATGCTTTCATAAGGGGAAGGGCAAGGAGCAAGTAATTCAAATACTGGACCATACCCGCAACATTTCCAGTCGTAAGGGCATACATGTTCTTGTTGAGAAATCTATGTTAACTATTGAGAAATTTTGTGATCCTTTTTCAATCGACATCGTGGAGATGCATGACTGGATGCAAGAAATGGCATGGGAAATTGTTGGTCAAGAGTCTAAAGAGCCTGGTGAACGCAGTCGGTTGTGGCTTCACAATGACATTTCTCATGTTCAGGAATAATACGGTAAGAAATTATGTAGAAATCTGAAATACTACGTCCGGAATAAAATATTATTTCTTTTAATACGATATTAGACTTGAATCTGAAATTCTCTAATTTTTCTTAAGTTCTTAATTATTAGGGAACGGGAGCAATTGAAGCCATAGTCTTGCGTTTGCTCAAATTAGAAGAGGTGAACTGGAATTGTGAAGCCTTCTCTAATATGCATGGACTAAGGTTTATCGAATTTGATAATTTGATCTTTTCATCATGCCCAAACTTTCTCCCACATTCCTTAAGAAGTATCCATTGGAGTTGGTATCCTTGCAAGTTTCTCCCACCAAGTTTTCAACTGAATTCACTTACTGAGCTTAGTCTACATCATGGAAAACTTGTTCGGCTTTGGGGCGGAACAAAGGTAAGATTATTTAATATATCCCTTTATCAAACTTTTTTTAATTTTTTTGAATAAAGTTGAAGTTTCTCGTGTTGATGTATAAACCCTTTGAGCTGAATGCCTTGGAGCAGAAGTTACATAGTCTGCCTATGATTCAGTCTATAAGCTTTATTTTCTTTTCTTTTCTGTTTTAATGTAATTTGAGCCATTGGATCATAGTCCAAGTGGTCTCTTAGCTAGTCTAGGATCTAAGCTTCAAATCATGACAAATGGGATCATCTCATAGGATGATAGAATCAAAGGCTAGGATTGAATAACTTTTATAAATCTGTTAGAGAATTAGATTCTTCTCTCAGTCACACTTACATACATGTAGAGTGTAATACGAAGGCATCAATCTAGAAGTTATCAGTATGAGCAACATTCTCTCTCACACACACTCTCTGTGATCTCTCTCTTCTTCCCAAAACTTTACAATCTGTAAAAATACAGAGCAGTCTAACATCTCGAAGATAATTATTATCCTACCATTTTCTATGTATTTTATACAGGACTTCCCCAACCTGAAATATATGGATGTTAGTTACACTGACAAATTAACCAGTACCCCAGATTTCACAGGTGAGATCCACCCATCCATTGCAGTCCTCAAAAGGCTTAGAACTTTGGACTTCAGTAATTGTAAAAGTATTAAGAATCTCCCAAGTGAGGTAAAAATGGATTCTCTTGAATATTTTAGTTTTCGTGGCTGCTCAAAAGTGAAAAAGATTCCACAGTTTGCAAGACAAATGACAAAATTGTCAATGCTTTTTTTAGATGGAACTGTTATTGAGGAAATACCTTCATCAATTGAATGTCTGGTTGGCCTCATTGTACTGGATCTATGTGACTGCAAAAGTCTCTTGGGTCTTCCGAGTGCGATTTGTAATTTGAAGTCTCTTGATACGCTCTGCATATCCGGATGCTCAAAACTTGACAAACTCCCGGGGGAGATGGAGGCTTTAGAGTATCTTGACTTGGCGGGAACTGTTTTAAAAGAGCCGCTTGTTATGATGAAAAACCTCAAGTTACTATCTTTACGTGGGTCAATTGCTAAACCAAGGCGCTGGTCGGGCCTTGCTGGCTTATTTGGAATTAGAAAGAGTCCTGAGCCTTGCCCTCAGCCTTGGGGCTTGGTGTTGTCTTCTCTTAATTTTTTATGCTCATTATTGGAATTGGATCTAAGTGATTGTGATCTAAGTGAAGGGGATATCCCCGATGATATCGGTTGCTTGTCCTCTTTACGAGAGTTATATCTTAGAGGAAACAATTTTGTGAGCCTTCCTGCTAGCATTAGATGCCTTTCTCAGCTTTGGTGTTTTAATTTGGAGAGGTGCAAAAGGCTTCAACTACATGCCAGATCTTCCATCAAATAACGAATTACACGTAAATGTAAATGATTGTACTAGCTTAAAGAGGTTGCCATATCCATCAAACACTACTACATTTTACACTTTGCGCGACGAAGATAATTTCGTCGCGCAAAATACATTGTAGTCGCACAAATTTTTACGCGACAAAAACTTCGTCGCGCAGAATCCGTCGCGCAAAGATCGTGAAGAAAGACTTTGCGCGACCAACTTTGCGCGACGAAAAAATATTGGTCGCTCAAAGTAACTTTGCGCGACGAAAAAATATTGGTCCCGCAAAACTTTGCGCGACGAAACATATTGGTCGTGCAAAGGTTTGCGCGACGAAAAATATTCGTCTCGCAAAGTTTTGCGCGACAAAAAACATTGGTCGTGCAAAGTCTCAAAAAAATTTAAAAAATAAAAATTCCCGCGTTCCATTTTTGGTACCCGCCCACATTTTTAGAGTTTTGCGCGACGAACAATAACGTCGCGCAAATATTTGCGCGACTAAATATTTTTTTGTGTTTTAAATTTTTTTAATTAAAATAAACTAATTTTTACTTTTTATTATTATTTCTTTAATATTAATTTATTCAAAATTTTTACTTTTTAAATATAATTTAATTGTATGATTTTTTTTTAAATCACTTTAATTTAAATTGATATTAATTTAATTATAGTAATTTTTTCAAATTTTTACTTTTTAAATTTAATTTAATTGTAAGATTTTTCTTAATTACTTTAATTTAAATTGACATATTCAAAATAAAATTACATATGAAAAATAGTGATCAAATTATCCAATAAATATTTATATATATATATAATATTCAAAATGTACACATGAATTAACAAAGTACAATAATAAAATCCTAAAACAAGCATATTGTGGTGGTAGTGGTGGATAATATGTTTTGATAGCTTCCTAATCCTCAACTTTAGCCATCAAAGTCTCAATGATTACCTACAAAAAAAAACAAATATGGTCAAATAACAACAACAACAAAAAAAAAGAATGTATAATCTCCCCTAAAATTGTTATACCACAAATCCAACCCAAACTTCAATCTCTCCCCTTTACTCAACCCCAAACCCCACACAAACTCAAAACTAACTCCAAAAACACATATTAATGAAAAAAATTTAAAATTTGGAGAGAATATACCTTTTGGCAAGATTGAGAGTGAGTGAGAATGAGAGGGAGAAGTGAGTGTGAGAGAATTAGATAAGATAGTGATAGAGAGATGAGAGAGTAAGAGATAGTGAAAAGATAGATGAGAGAGTGAGTGAGAGATAGTGAAGAGAGAGATGAGAGATTAAGTGAGAGGAGTGAGTGTGAGAGAAAGGGTGGGATTTGGGGAGAGGGAAAGAAAGAGGAGAGGTAAGAGTAGAGAAAGAAATTGAGAAAATGGTGGAGGAGTTATTTCGGTTTTTAAAAACCGTATCACTTTGCGCGACGAAGATACGGCTGGTCACGCAAAGTTTTGCGCGACGAAACATATTGGTCTCGCAAAGTTTTGCGCGACGAAACATATTGGTCTCGCAAAGTTTTGCGCGATGAAACATATTAATCTCGCAAAGTTTTGCGCGACGAATATAGAAATATTGGTCGCGCAAAGTCTAAAAATTATTTTTTGAAAAAAAAATTCCCGCATCCCATTTTTGGTACCCGCCAAAATTTTTAAATTTTGGTGCGACGAAAAACACATATTGGTCGCGCAAAGTCTAAAACAATTATATAAAAAAATTCCCGCGTCCCAAATTATTGCGCGACGAAAAATACATATAGGTCGCGCAAAGTCTAAAAAAATTATTTTTAAAAAAAAAAAATTCCCGCATCACATTTTTGGTACCCGCCAAAATTTTTAAATTTTTGTGCGACGAAAAAAACATATTGGTCGCGCAAAGTCTAAAACAATTATATAAAAAAAATCCCGCATCCCATTTTTGGTACCTGCATAAATTTTTGCGCGACGAAAAATATATATTGGTCGCTCAAAGTTTTGCGCGACGAAACATATTGGTCTCGCAAAGTTTTGCGCGACGAATATAGTAATATTGGTCGCGCAAAGTCTAAAAAATTATTTTTAAAAAAAAAAATTCCCGCATCCCATTTTTGGTCCCCGCCAAAATCTTAAAATTTTTGCCCGAGGAAAAATACATATTGGTAGCGCAAAGTCTAAAACAATTATATAAAAAAAATTCCCGTGTCCCATTTTTGGTACCCGCCCAAATTTTTGCGCGACAAAAAATATTGGTCGCGCAAAGTCTAAAGTTTTTTTTTTTTAATTTTAAAAACCCGTGTCCCATTTTTGGTACTCGCCCAAATTTTTTGAGTTTTGCACGACGAACTGTTGGTCGCGCAAACTTTTGAGAGACGAAAAATTGGTTCGTACCACAATATTTATAAAAATAATTGTTATGAATAATAAAAAATAAAAATATTTTATTTTATGATTTAAAATATAATTAAGGTGAAAGCTACTTAATAAATGTATATACTATTCAATTTCTTAAGTGTTATATGTACAAAATAAATAAATTTAAAGCTACTTAATAAATAAAAATATATACACACACACACACACACACACACACACACACACTTCAACGATCTAACCATAAGACTTGTTTGTATATACTTCAAGATCATATACCCCAAAAATCACAAAAAACAAACATTCAGAGATCTAGTAACGGGACAAAACTTTTCGATAGTTATAAATGAAAAATCATGATTTAACGGTTATTTTAACTCCGATTTTGATGATTTTTTTACAGCTACACTCCTTGACCCTATATGAATATAATGACTGAATTTGATCTTCAATTTAAAACATTTGCACTAGTGGATACCACAAAATCTTATGTTATATTTAACAAAAGTATAAATAAACTCTTAATTGTTAGTGAATATATTGTTTTGATGGCATATGCATTCTACGAAACTAGTTTCAACGATCCAACCGTCAAACTTGTTTTTTTTATACTTCGAGATCATATACGCCAAAAATCGAAAAAAATAAACATTCATAGATCAAGTAACGGGACAAAACTCTTCGACGGTTATAAATGAAAAATCATGATTTAATGGTTATTTTAACTCCGATTTTGATGATTTTTTTACAGCTACACTCCTTGACCCTATATGAATACAATGACTGAATTTAATCTTCAATTTAAAATATTTACACTAGTGGATACCACAAAATCTTATGTTATATTTAACGAAAATATAAATAAACTCTTAATTGTTAGTGAATATATTATTTTGATGGCATACACATTCTATGAAACTAGTTTCAACGATCCAACCGTCAAACTTGTTTGTTTATACTTCGAGATCATATACGCCAAAAATCGGAAAAAATAAACATTCATTGATCAAGTAGCGGGACAAAACTTTTCGATGGTTATAAATGAAAAATCAAGATTTAATGGTTATTTTAACTCCGATTTTGATGATTTTTTACAGCTACACTCCTTGACCCTATATTAATACAATGACTGAATTTGATCTTCAATTTAAAATATTTACACTAGTGGATACCACAAAATCTTATGTTATATTTAACAAAAGTATAAATAAACTCTTAATTGTTAGTGAATATATTGTTTTGATGGCATATGCATTCAAAAAACTAGTTTCAACGATCCAACCATCAAACTTGTTTGTTTATACTTCGAGATCATATAGCCAGAAATCGGAAAAAATAAACATTCAGAGATCAAGTAAGGGGATAAAACTTTTCGACGGTTATAATGAAAAATCAAGATTTAACAGTTATTTTAAATCCGATTTTGATGATTTTTTACTACTACACTCCTTGACCCGATATGAATACAATGAAATAATTCGATTGTCAATTTAAAATATATATTTTCTAACAAAAACCCAATCCGAACAACAAGAATATATTTTTCTAATAAAACTCCGATCCGATCTAAAATAATAAATTTAAAGTTACTTAATAAATATATATACCGTTTAATTTCTTAAGTGTTATGCATACAAAATAAAAAAAAAAAATAAATTGGTTTAGGTGACAAAATGTTTGGATTACGTCATGGAAAAAATTTTTAAAAATATTTTTTTATTTTATTTATTTTTATAAGGACTTTGCGCGACGAAGTTTACTTTTCGTCGCGCAAAGTCACTTTGAGTGACGAATTATTTTTCGTCGCCCAAAGTCACTTCGGGTGAGCGACGAATTTTTTTTCTTCGCGCAAAATTGGTCACGCAAGACTTTGAGCGACGATGTATTGTCGTCGTGCAAAAGTTTGTCGCGCGAAGTGACTTTGGGCGACGAATTATTTTTCGTCGCGCAAAATTTGGTCGCTCAAGACTTTGAGAGACGATGTATTGTCGTCGCGCAAAAGTTTGTCGCGCAAAGTGACTTTGGGCGACGAATTATTTTTCGTCGTGCAAAATTTGGTCGCGCAAGACTTTGAGCGACGATGTATTGTCGTCGCGCAAAAGTTTGTCGCGCAAAGTGAATTATTTTTCGTCGCGCAAAATTTGGTCGCGCAAGACTTTAAGAGACGAAGTTTCAAGTTTCGTCGCGCAAAGTGGCTTTGCGCGACGAATAATTTTTCGTCGCGCAAAATTTGGTCGCGCAAGGGGTTTTTTTTACTAGTGAAAGTAGAGCAGCAGATTAGCCAATTTGTATGATTTTACTTTCAGTGCCGTTAATTGCTTTAGATTGGTTGAAGATGAAGGCTGGAGTGCTAGAATAATTTCAACAATAATGAAATTGGCCACTAAGGTACACACACACACACTCTCTCTCTCTCTGTGAAAATAATAATGGCATAAGAGCTATTCCACCGTTCGAGCCCAGCCCGAGGCAAGCTCGAGGCAAAGGGCAGGAAAAAAAAAAATCTCGCTCCAGCGTGCAGCCCAAGCCCGGGGGTGGTGTGGGACCCACCAACTCGGGCCAGCCCGAAGGCGAAACCAGCCCCAGGTCCAACTCGCGTGTTGCTGACGTCAGCCTCGCGTCACGCTGACGTCAGCGAGAGCGCAACGGTAAAAAAATTAAAACCAACGCGCGCTGACGTCAACGCGACGTCAACGCCAACGGTACGCTGCCACGTGTCGCTTCCCCAGCCTTCCGATCTGCTTTTCCAAATTAATCCAACGGCTGAGGCTTTTTTGGGGGAAAAAAATATGAAAAAAAATTCTAAAAAATTATGATAATTTTTTTCTATAAATATCTATCAATACCCTTCACTTTCAACACCAATACTCTTACATTTCATTATACTTCTACTAATATTCACTCTTTTTACACAACATTTTCCTCTTTTTCATCTAGCATTTTGATTTCATATTTTTATGGCTTCTTCTATCGAAACCGGAGGGGCTTGGAGCACAATGGAAGATGTTTCTTTGCGTGAGGCTTGGCTCCAAATTTGTCATTGTCCCGTGTCCGGCAATGAAATGAAATTTTTTCATATGTGGAAAAAAATTCATGCCGGGGTCTACTCGTACGGAGATGGCATTATCCAATAGGTGGAAAATTCTCAATAAAGAGTTGGGAAAATGGAGAAATGCCCTAGCAAAAGCGATGGACAACTATAGAAGTGGGAATGATACTTTTTTGGCCTTTTCGATTTCCATAATCACCTTGCCAGGCAGTTGGGCAATTCTTCCATTGCCAATGCATGCAGTCGATGCTACCAATCATTCCAGGGAATCCTCGAGCTTCGGCTTTTTGTAGAAGCCGTTGGAGGTCCCTGGGAGTAGGTCTACGCAGGTAGTCCCTAGTGTACAGAGTTTCAACAGCTTGACAAAATCTTACCAAAGCCTCCAACGTAGTGGACTTCCCCATCCGGGCAATCTCATCCACCTGATCAGCAGATGCTCCATACGCCAACATTCGTATAACAGCTGTAAGCTTTTGCTCCGGAAGAAGCCCCAAAACCCCAGCAGCATCACACTTTTGAACAAAGTATGCATCATAATTGCAAATATCATGCATGACTTTATTGAACAAATGAGGTTGCATTCTAAATCGCCTTCGAAAATCAACATCAGAGTACAAAGAAGTTGGGATAAAATAATCTTCCAAAAGATTCTTACCCCGAGAATGCCTATGTCTTTCCACATTCCGGCGGCGGCCGGCTTGTGAACTATGGCGGCGACCTTGGTTCTCTTCTTCTTCCAAAGCCACTGCTATGAGAACTTGCTCATCGACTTGTCTCTGCAACTCATTGACTTCATCTGCTCTACGGTTTCTCTCTCTTCTTTCTCTCTCTTGTCTCTCCAAGCATCTTCTAAATTCTTCCATTCAGAATGAATGAAGTATGAATTATAAACTCTCAAAAATGAAAATATAGAAAGATGTGGTGTGAAAGGTATGAGCTGAGACTCTGGTTTTATAGAAAAATTTGGCAAGATAGACATGCCACATGGCTTGATTTTATTGGATGAAAATCTTATCTGAAATTTGAAATTCATCCGAAATTTGAACCCTAATTTGTATGAAATTCAAATTTTGAAATTCATCCGAAATTTGAACCCAAATTTATCTGAAATTTGAACCCAAATTTATCTGAATTTTGAATTTTGAAATTCATCCGAAATTTGAACCCAAATTTATCTTAAATTTGAATTTTGAAATTCATTCGAAATTTGAACCCAAAAATTTATCTGAAATTTGAACTTTGAAATTAATCCGAAATTTGAATCCAAATATCTTATCCGAAAATTTTATCTGATTATGAATAGTCTTGACACGTAGGAATCCGAAAATCTTATCTGAAAATATTACCCAAATTAATTATTTTCATTAAAAAATAGGAGGAAAAAACAAAAAAATGAATAGTAATTGCCATGGCTAAGGGCAACGGGTGGAGACACGATTTACTATTTACAAGGGCAACCACTATTCACGTGAATAGTGCTTGCCCTAGCTCCACCCTTGCCATGGCTAAGGGCAAATGGTTGGAGTTGCTCTAAATGATATTGGGGGAGGTGGGGAAGGGAATTGAACCTAGAATCTCAGGTGCAAGGGAAATATTTTTAACCACTTAACCTACAAACCCCTTGCATAATATGTAATGGTTCTTTTGATGCAGGGAATGTATCCAGATTTGTACGATAAGTATATTGTATTCCCTACAAGTGAAATTCCAGAGTGGTTCAATGTTCAAAGTGAGGGACATTCACTAAATGTGGAGCTACCTCCAGAATCATGCACCAGCTGGCTGGGGATTGCTTTTTGTGTTGCTTTTGCAGATCATCAGGAAAACTTGGGAAATTCAACATTCCTTGATGACTTTGATTGTTTCAGAATTCAATGTTCATCCCGTCCGTGTTGGACTTTTGAGAAGATAGGCCATATTCTGTCACCACACATTCTGGTATTTTATTTGCCTCGTGACTACTGTTGGGAACAGTTTTCATTCGAAATGTATTACGGCACATCTAGAAATTTGAACATATTTCTGACATGCTTGAATAATGTGAACAAGTGCAGGGCTCGCTTGGTGTACGAGCAAGATTTGGAAGAAGAAAACTGAACTGAACCCTGAAAATGCTGAAGCGAACAGTGCAAGAATATGGTTGTGACGAGGCAGGTCCGAGTGGTGGAAGTGGTAGCTTTGACGACAGTATTGAACCACGCTGCAAAAGAATCAAGCAAGACTAAATTGTACTTTCTTTTGCTTTTGGCGAGAAGAGAATAGGTAAATAAAGAGAGCATCCCATGAAGGAAGTTTCCTTGAAGTTAAGTGTCAGTATGTTTTGTGGCTTTGATAAATAAAAGTGAATCCTTCCTTGATGAGCCGTATCTTTACCGATTCTTTTGTTTTAATCTACGCATCCATACAAAACAAGGGTTGCAATGCAAACCGGTGAGTTTTGGTGGGAAAAGGAAATAAGGATAACTCATCCACGTGAGGGACTTGTAAATACATAAATAATTGATGTAAAAAGACACAAAACAAGTTGATATAGTCCCACATCGGACAATACAGACCAAGGTTTTATTCCCATCAGCGCACCAAATTTCTGCATTATTAGGCAATTACATAGTAGTGGTCCAGTTCGGGTTGGAAAAATTTACCAATGTAGCCAGTTTTCTCACTAATTTCAATGGTATCAATTAGAAAACCAGACCAACCCACCAGAACTGATCCGGTTCAGTCGGTTTGGTCAGGTTTTCGGTATAAATGCCCAGCCCTAACATAATTGAAGCAACAAGGCATCATGGAGCCATATATATTTTGCAGGTACAGTCTAGTGTAATCCAATTTTCATAATCTGCATTGAGTAGAAAAATATAGAATATATAGGGGGTGGAGAGGAAGCATTGGGAGGAGGAGTGGAGGCTACATGTAAATTAATTTTAATAAAGAAGAGAGAAAACGAACAACACTAATTGCAAAGAAAAATTATTGATTGTATGGTGTGTACAGTGGTCTAGAGCTATATATATACACTAAATTTGAGTAGAAGCAATCTAGAATAAGTTTGTTGCAAGGAATATGGAGATGCTGTGAAGTGTAGGTGAATGATGCAACTGGCCCTTTTCTCTAGTTCTTCTACAACAGTGATGAGGTGTTCTCCAGCTGTGCTTCATTCTTTGCTTGCTTCTCTGTGTGTTCTTGGTTCGCTGTGATGGAGGATTGAGAGTTTGCTGCTTGCTGTATTGCTCTGTTTATTACCATGCACTGCATGCTGCCCCTGCATGTGTTTTTGAGTTTCAGGGGTGACATTCTCTTTCTTCATAGGTATATGAGGGATGGGTGGAGTAGGAAAGACTAATGGAAACATACCATTTCTTGTACCAAGTCATGGATCTATATCTGATAATGCTTCTCTATAGATTTAAGGCTTCTCAACAGCTAAGAGTGAAAACTCTCTGAACTATTTAGAATCCTTATCAGATATGTGGATGCATGACTTGATACAAAAATGACATGCACAATTGTTTGTTAAGAGTCTAAAGATCCTGGTTGATGCAGTCGATTGTGGCTTCGTGACGACATTGCTCATGTGCTCATGAACAATATGGTAAGAATTTATTTATATAGATATAAGACCAAATTGGAAACAAACTATGACTTCTTTTAGCAAGATATTAGACAAAATCAGCTTACTTTCATTGCTTACTTCTTATGTGGTATCTTTTGTAATGGTTTTCCTTTCTTAATCTCATTTCAATTCTCTGGAAAAACAGTAGGCATTATCGGCTTGGGAAGAACTGGCAAAATTAAAGCTTCGCCTCAGACTGTTGCATTTTGATTGTTGTGTGAATCTCTGATCACTTCTGAAGAGACCAACGACATTGTCAAATGTTGATGTCATCGATGCTTTGGGTCCTGTGTTCTCATTAGCACTGGAAGAGGTTCTCATGGTAATGAACCTCAGCGTCTGCACTGCTGGATATTTATAAGAATGAACCAACCACAAGTTCCTGATCAGCAATGTAATACTGTGGCGGATTTAATTTGTTTCAGTCAGTTTTATAAGCAACGGAAGCTCGTTATAGTCCAGAAATAGCAATATTTTCTCTGCAAAACAGAATTTGAGAACATGTCAATCCTCTTTAGCTGCTTTAGGATTGATTGGTGGTGTTTTAGAAATCAGAGAAGGAAGCTGTCACGGAAAACAGAGAGTATTTCATTTCTATTTGACATCAAAACATTCTAATGATTCTTTTAATAAACTGGCCAACCTAAGAACTATGTTAGGACAAATTATGACTACAAAATCTACAAACTACTGCAACTAAAGGATTTTCAGGCCCCCAATCAACAAGACGGTCCTAGCTAGTCTGTTACAAACTGCACTGAAATTCTCTCTCAAATCTGAGGTTACTCAATCTATTATGAGCTACTAATCCTTGCCAAAGTGGCTCTTGGGGGTCAAATATTGTACATCCTCGAGTTCAAGACTGGGCCGAAGACCACAAAAATTTGGGATTTCTTCAGAATCATCAGGAAAAACAGGCAAAAGGTTCACTCTTGGTTTGCTTGCTGGCAACACAGGAAGTGGCGCTTCACCTTTAAGAATCCTCGCTGCTTCCTTCATTGTTGGCCTCCTCACATGGTTTGGGTGCACACAAGCAAGTCCAGTCATCAGCGTTCTTTCCATCTCTACCATATTGAACTTCCCCATCAATCTCCGATCAGCAGCTTCAATCAGTTTCCCATTTTCCCACATGCCCCAAACCCAATCAACAACCACTGTTCCATCATCCTCCACCGGCTTTCTCCCTGTTGCCACCTCTAACACCACCACACCAAAGCTATAAACATCAGTTTTAACAGTTGGAACACCTGAATAAACATATTCAGGAGCAAGATATCCCATTGTCCCAGCTGGTATAGTTGCGTCTCTTGCAATGGAACTATGTTCGTACACTTCTGCTAGACCAAAATCCCCAAGTTTAGCATTAAAATCTGCATCAAGCATTATGTTGCAAGTCTTAACATCTCTATGTATTATTTGCCTCTCACACTCCTCGTGAAGGTATGCAAGAGCAGAAGCAACTCCAAGAACTATATTAAGTCTTTGCTTCCAGGATAGAACAACAGAGGAATTGAAGCTTTTGTGGAGAATTTTGTTAAGGCTTCCATTTGGCATGAGCTCATATACCAGGACTAACTCATTACCCTCACAGCACCATCCATGAAGCTGAACCAGATTCTTGTGTCGCAAACAACCCACCATAGTTGCAAACTCAGTAGTAAAAGGACTCCGCAGATAACCAATCTTATCAGCCCTCTCAAACCTCTTGACTGCCACTTCTCCACCAGATGGCAGAGACCCTTTATAAACCTTAGCTGATGCCCCTTCCCCAACAACTCTGTTTCGGTTAAATCCCCTTGTAGCTGATCTTATCTCTGCAAGTGACAAACTTGTTGGAACTCTTTTTGCCTCAACTCTACAAGTTTGGCCTTCTCTGCTCCTTCTGGCAATGACCTTTCTCCTCTTCACACACATAAAACAAATAACAAAAAGAAATGCAAATATAGAGAAGAGAAATGCAGCTAAACCTCCCAACCCAAGAGCCATCTCCACCATCTTTGTTTTTCTTTCATGAGAAAGATCAACAAGGCCGCTGTTGATACTTGAATCTTCTGGTGAAGAGCACATGAAACAGTCCCCTTCTTCAACAGCATTCATAGGAATCCCAGGTGGAAGAGACCCAAAAGTCTTGAATTTCCACCTGTCAACAACGTGAATTGAAGAGCCCTGCCCATTAGAAGCAGAAAACCCAACACGCATGAACTCCTTGAATTGCTTGGAGAGATCAATCTGAGCAACAAGGAGAGGAGTTGGAGGCCTCGTTGACGAATACCCGACCCAAACCCGGATCATCTTGATTGCATCTCTGTACTCAATCCAAGCAGTAATCTCTCTCCCACTTATCAAATCAATTCCTTTTGAAACAACGTCAACAGAAGCTACAGAAACAACTGTGTTTACATCAATGCCAATATGGTTCCCATTGATGTCACCAACCATAGGGTCAAATCTGGTATCAAATTCCACAGCAAAGAATGATTCTTTTGAAGCTGACGTTGGCTCTGGAAGGCCCATGTACCCTCTAGAGGAACTGAGAGAATCCACATCAGGGGTGATAACAAAGGCAATGCCATCTCCACAAGAACACAATTGGGAACTTTGTGTGATTGAGAAAGAGAAGCGGCACAAGAAAGAAGCAGTGGCATTGGTTTTAGAATCAAGAAACCGAATTGGGTAGGCATAAAAGGCTCTTCCAATCCCAGAAGTAGTAGAAGAAGAAGAAGAAGAAGAGGGGCAGGTGGTGAGTGAGTGAGTGAGGCTAATGGCATTGTTGTTGATGTAAGCGTCACCTGAGAGCGTGACATTGTTTGTTGCAGGCGAGAATGGGACAGAAATTGAAGGGCATATGTGGTTAACGAAGAGAACGAAAAGGACCCAGATGAGAAAAGGATGAGATGAATGCATTACTGTAAACCAAACGGGAACATAGCAACTTTCTCGGAAAAGAAAAAGGAAACAAGATTTTCCTCCCTTCTTTGTATCTGAATTTCTGTGGATGCTTGACCCAATCTTGATACTTGAAGTTTAACGCGTTGCAGACAGGGGAGAGAGGGAGAGGGAAAAGAAACCCATTTGATTGATCAGGAAATACCCAAATTGAGTCCAAGGCCTGACTGTGTTAAAAAAGTGTTGGTCTAGGGGCACTATGGGTGTGTGAAGAAATTTGTTGGGTGGCATTAGCATGTCCTGGGTTTTACACTTAAAGATTAACCAAATTAGCAGCACTAATGATCTGCAGATTAAAGTCGGTAAAGTAAATTGCTGCATATTATTGACAATTGAAAAACAAAAAAGAAAAGAGCCCCAAATATGAAACCATTCATAAATTGTAATTTGGCTCCAAATCATAAGTCCTACAATGATTATGAGAAAAAGAACGGTCATTTGCTTGTTTTTTCTCAGCTAAGATCTTCTTGTTTCTATCAATCAAAAAATATAGTGTCAATATGTCCTTTTAGAATTCAAGGGGAACATGACAATTAGACCATCAATTCACTTTCATTTTTCCACAACTATCCAAATTTTTTTCACCTGATTATAACTTCATATTACTTTTCAACGCATTTTTCAATTCGAACTTTTTAAATCGTATCTCCCTACCGTATTGTTTTTCAAAATCAAAATCAAAATGGAAGTTTTATGGAGATAAAAATGAACATGCCATAAGCATAACATGACCTCCTTGGGAGATTTTCTATGAAATGTTCAAGCTTGTCAGTGTATGTGACTTAGATAAGACGTGTGGTATGCCTTATTTTGACATGTTTTCACCAGTACTTGGTTCTAGATTTTCCCTCTCCCACAAAATAATATTTCTATTTTCCACTCTTGATTCGACAAAACCCCAGATTTTTTGACAAATTTGGATTTCTTGAGTGATTGTGCAAGCACTAGAAGATGACCTCTTATGACCAAAAAGAAAGATGACCTCTGCAAAATCCTAATGTTCTTGGCTCCTCCTTGTCTCCCACTCTACATTCTCTCAGTTCAGTTTATTTCACAGAAAATTTTAGGGTTTCAACTTCCATGTTGGAGTTTTGAGCTACTTGCAAACTATGGTATGTTTCTTCGCCCACTACCAATTTGAATTTTGGCTACATTTTCCAATTAAATTTCATACTTTGCTTTTGAAAAGTTTTGATTTACTTGAATGGTCCTTCGTTATGTTAGTAGTAACTGTCTTGATGATTTTTTTTTAAGCCTGTTGAGAGTTTGAGGGAGTGATTATGGACTTTTTGGTCAGAAAGATTGCTTTTTGAAGTAGAGTTTTTGAGAGTGAAGTGGTGGGTGTTCTGGGGACCCTTTTACCTGTTGCATTTTGTTGCATTGGTCTCCTCCTTTTAGTTTTGTGGTCAGAAGAATTTTGCTTTTTATTGTGAAAGCGATAGATTTGGTTGTGTAACTTGAGACTGGGTTCCTAATAAGTCAATGTCATGTGCTGTGTGTTTGCTCTGTACCTTATTTAATAGGATCTTCTCTTCTGTTTACTGATTCATCCAATCTTCTTCCTTTTCATGTTCTCACATTATTGTAAACCTTTTTTTGGTTATAAAGAAGTGAAGCCCACATAGATAAAGCTAGAGGGTATGAGTCAAAAGATGGAGATAAAACTAGAGGGTATTAGTCAAAAGATGGAATAATGATGTTGGGGAGAAATCATTATGTCTCCCTTAAAAGCCATTTGCTTTGCCTATAAATAGGCATTATATTTGCTTGTAAACACACACGAATGAGAGAAGAGAATAGAGTGAGAGTTAGAGAGAAGAGAAAGAGTGAAGTCTATCTAAGGAGAAATTCTGTCAGTGTAAACACCACAAAGAGAAATATAATTCCATCCCAATATTACAGTGGTACTTCTCATACTCCGATTATTCTAGTTTTATAACTTCTTTTTTTTTTTTTTTAAGAACTTTCATATTGAGAATTGCGATAACATACTAAACTCACACACACTACACATATGCTAGGACTCGAACCCAGGGCCTTTCTTGGGGGAACAATTACTCCAAACCACCACACTAGTAGTCTTTTTTACTGGTAAACTTTTAAGTCTCTTTTTTTTGGTTGCTTCTATGCATCCAATTATTGAGTTGAGTATATATTGGGTTTGTGGTGTGTGATTGTTTGTTTTGTTATTTTGTGCTACTTATGGGAGCATATATTTTGCCTCCAATCGTGGCACGCCACATGGAAAAGAAGATTATTCTTTAAATTAATTAATTAAACCAAATTTATCGGCTAATTTTTAATTAATTGGGATAAATATATTAATTAATATGATATTATCTTTATTTAAAGAGATAATATCATTAATTAAGATATTATCCTAATAAAGAGAAGATAATATCATTTAATTCAGATATTCTCTTCTTAAGAGATAATATATTTAATTCGGATATTATCAAAGCCGACTCGATCCCTACGAAACCCTAGCCCTGAGGCTCCTATAAATAGACGACTTCATTCATCATTCAAGGTACTTCAGAAAACCTACTCCTTATACCCGAGAAAAATACCCGAAGCTCTCTCTCCCTCTCCACTCTCCATATTTTCTCCACACGGCTCCAGCCACCACACACGGCTCCGGCCACCCGGTTTACACCCTACATACAACTCCGTACCCTTTGCTTAGCTATTGTTTTCCTACAAACACTCAAACTAACTTAGGCATCGGAGGGCCTTTGGCCAACACCCCCCGGGTGTGGTCTATTTACTCCAATCTTTTTTACAGGAATCGAGGAAGAGAGAGAAGGAAGATCAAAGGTTGAAGGATCTAGAAGCGAATATTCTCCCGTGAGATTATTTGCACAAACATTTGGTGCTTTCATTGAGAGCACGAGTTATACTCAACGCGTGCTCAAGGAATCTGTTCCTCCTATTTTCCAATCCACCGAAGCCTTCCAAACAACCATGGTTGGAAGCAAGCGCACGAGGAGCAAAACCGCCGCTATGGCTCAATCCGTGACGGCCCAAAGCTACTCCTCCCACGATCCCACGATCGACATGGCGGCCCCACCCCCTCTCGCCGCCATGAACCCTCAGCAGCCACCCTGTGTGACTGAAACCACCGTGCCACCTGCCGGACTCGCAGTGAGGACCACCGCACCGGCCTCCGCCGCCGTCGTACCATCTCAAGGCCCCATGGCCGGACCTAGCCACCTTCATAGCACCACCGTTGAGCATGGTGGAACCTCACATCTAGTTGGGCTCACTACCACCGCCGACTTTGCCCCAATCTTGGAGCAACTTCAACCATTCCCTCCATTGCCTCCACGCTCGATGCATGCTCCCACGTACACATCCAATGAAACCCTAGCCTGTGTGCAATTGGGCTCCACACATTTCTCTCCTCCCGATCCACGAAGTCAAGTAGACCTTAATCTGAGAGTTGACCAGCTAACTCAGAGAATGGACGACCAAAACAATTTGATGAGGCAACTCCTCAACCAAATAAACTTGGCTCAAAACCTTGGCCTTGGACAACAGGGCGAAGAGAGAAGGATACACGAACGCGCCGATAGGCAGTTCGACGGGAACCAAGCAGGTCGAGTAGGAGTAACCGGACAAGGAAATGCGCAACAACGAGATCAGCTCGCGGACATGTCGCAAGCATCCGCAAGCCACACTCAGAGCAGACGAAGTTTTCCTTCCAGATTGAATTTAAGGACCAACGTGCGCGACAGGATAGGCCCAAGACCTGACATCCACGCTAGCCTGGGCCAGCAGGAAAACGTTCATGAAAGGCTAGGCTCCCAGGGAGGTCAACTTGATGGCCATCGAGACGAGGATCGAGAAGAAAGACGCTCTGCTGCTCGCTCGCAGAGAAACATTCACGAAAGGATAGGCCCCCAGGGAGGTCAACTCGACAATCATCACAATGAGGACCGTGAAGAAAGGCGCTCTGCTACTCGCTCTCGAAGAACCAATTCTCGTCCCCAAACTACTGGAAATCCCTCACAAGCGCAGTCCACCAACACTCCGCCTAGACAGCACAACCGAGAAGGTCGACCCTCGCAAGCCAATGAGGAAGTCAATCAACATCGTCTAAATCGCGAAGATCATCAACGTGACCGACTAGCCATGCGTGCAGAAGACGTTGAGAAGCTTGTGAATAACCGACTTCGAGACTTAAAGATTGGCGGAAATTTCGAAGATGCACTACGCATTGAGGTAGACCGAGCAAACTCCTCACCTTTCACCGTCAAAATTGAGCAGGCTGCTCCTCCGAAACGATTCTCAACTCCCTCTTTTACATGCTTCAAAGGGGATTCCGATCCCGAAAGCCATCTGAAGATTTTCAAGAGCCTTATGATCCTACACAAAACTGAAGATGCGCTAATGTGCAAGGTCTTTGCAATGACTTTAAGAGGAGCAGCTCAGGACTGGTTCCACACCCTGCCATCCGGATCGATCAGCAGCTTCATGGAGCTTGCTTATGTCTTCACCAAAGAGTACACTTCTTATCGGACGATCAAGAAGAACCCTGACCATCTGTTCAACGTGCAAAAGAAGTCCGATGAATCCCTCCGAGACTACATCAAGAGGTTCAAAGCAGAGAGGGCAAACATTGTAGGATGTGATGACCAAATTGCATCCTCCGCCTTCAAGAGAGGGTTGCCAATTGAATGTGAGCTGTATCGCGAGCTGACCATCTCTCCCTGCCAAACATTGATAGAAGTCTTTGCTACAGCAGAGCGCTACGCACTATGGGACGATGACCAGATTGCCGCGAAGAAGGCTGATCAAGCAGCTAAGCAGGCAAGCAAAGAGAACGGCAAGCGCAGATCACAGCCTCAGGAAGGTGCTCCAGCAATAGAGCAGTACACCAAGTTCACTATCCCGATACACCAGATCCTAGCTCAAGTAAATGACATGCCTTGGTTGAAAAAACCATCACCTTTAAAGGGAAACCTAACAAAAAAGGATACCAGTAGATACTGCACATTCCATGAAGGGTATGGTCATTATACAAACGACTGCTTCGCCTGGAAAAGGTACCTCGAAGATCTAGTCAGAGACGGCCATTGCACAGAATTCATCTCAAGGGGGGCCATTCAACAAATCAAGGATTGTGACGCAACTAACAATGAGCCTCCACGAAAAAAGCCATATGGATCAACACGATCCTAGCTCACTCTAAGAGCCCGGGCTGACCACCAGGGGCCAGAAGAGAAAAGCACGCGACTTTCGTCTTCCAAGCCGTCACTAGCTACCAAGTTATGGAAGACAAACCTTTCATCATCTTTCAATGGAAGGAAGTTCCAAGGCAATGGAATGCCCATCAACTCCAAGGGGACTATCCATGAAACTTTTCACCTATCAGCTGGGTTCTAAGCAGGCACCCAAGCTCCCTCACCTCCATTGAAGACAAGTTACTTTTGATGTTAGTCATGCAGACTCATCTTTTTTGCTTAATAAAGCAATGTAGTCACACAGACATCAATACAAGTTCAAGCTTATCTTTCCAATGGAGTGTTCACAAAAGCAATCAACACGTCTCCGGGCGTAGGCCAAATAGGCCACACTCACCGACATGTCTCCGGACGTTGGCCAAACGGGCCACACTCAACGACACGTCTCTGGACGTAGGCTAAACGGGTCACACTTATTGACACGTTTTCGAGTGTAGGCCAAACATGCTACACTCATCGACACGTCTCTTGACATAGGCCAAACGGGTCACACTCATGACACGTCTCCGGACGTAGGCGGACGTAGGCCAAACGGGTTATACTCATCGACACGTCTCCAGACGTAGGCCAAACGGGCCACACTCATCGACACATCTCTGGACGTAGGCCAAACGGGCCACACTCATTGACACGTCTCCGGATGTAGGCCAAACGGGTTATACTCATCGACACGTCTCCAGACGTAGGCCAAACGGGCCACACTCATCGACACATCTCTGGACGTAGGCCAAACGGGCCACACTCATTGACACGTCTCCGGATGTAGGCCAAACGGGTTATACTCATCGACACGTCTCCAGACGTAGGCCAAACGGGCCACACTCATCGACACATCTCTGGACGTAGGCCAAACGGGCCACACTCATTGACACGTCTCCGGATGTAGGCCAAACGGGTTATACTCATCGACACGTCTCCAGACGTAGGCCAAACGGGCCACACTCATCGACACATCTCTGGACGTAGGCCAAACGGGCCACACTCATTGACACGTCTCCGGATGTAGGCCAAACGGGTTATACTCATCGACACGTCTCCAGACGTAGGCCAAACGGGCCACACTCATCGACACATCTCTGGACGTAGGCCAAACGGGCCACACTCATTGACACGTCTCCGGATGTAGGCCAAACGGGTTATACTCATCGACACGTCTCCAGACGTAGGCCAAACGGGCCACACTCATCGACACGTCTCCAGATGTAGGTCAAACAGGCCACTATCATCGACACATCCCCAGACGTAGGCCAAACGGGTCACACTCATCGACACGTCTCTGGATGTAGGCCAAACTGGCCACTCTCATTGACACGTCTCCAGACGTAGGCTAAACATGACACAACTCAGAAACACTCAAGCATTTCACAAGACGCTATGCGAATTAAAGTTATTAAAAAAAAAAAACAACCACTGAAATTTCCATAGCAAAGTGATCAACCGGCCAAGTTCAACAAAAAGAAGATGGTCAAACAAGACCAATTATTCTAAACAGAGAGCAGACTACAAAAGCTGAAAAGAAATAAATGAGTCTTCATCTACTCCGAGACGCCAGCAGGAAATCCTTGATCTGCAGTCTCTTTCGCATCCGCCTAACCAGCCACGCTCTTAGCAGCTCTACCTACTTGATTCGCAACATCTTCCACCACCTCTTTTTTGAAGCAGGTGAAACGTTGCTTCCCTTTGTTTTTCCAAGGAAAGAATTGAGAAAAGACCAAGATCGCCAACCTGACGGATTTAATCAACCAGCTCAGCACAAGTGGATGGACTTGACAGAAAGTTCGTCTTGAGCAAATCAGGCATGCCTGCATCCCCTGCAGGGATGGACTTGTCCACCTTGGGATTAGCCGCTGACGTTGCAGAAGAGCCCTCGACCCGAACAGATGACTCTCTCGTCTTCTGGGCCGCCGCCATCCTCACCTCCAAATGAGCCAACGACGCTGAATCTACTCCATGCTTGACTGCTCATGACTCAACTACTGGATCATGATGGTTGGGTAGATGAGAAGACCTCCCAGTTCGACCTTCATCCTTTAACTGGTGTAGACGACCGAACTTCGAAGAAGAATATCTGCATCTCATTGCCTCACAGCAGGTGAACTAGATCTCGCACGGACTACTTTACGGAGCAGATCACGGTCTCCAAGCTTGTCTGCAGGAAGCTTGAGTGGAACATCCCAAATATTGCGCATATCGCCAATCTGATTGCTATCTGCACCAACGAGATGTTTAACCCTAGCTGACGACGGGGGAACAGCTTCTACCTAACTCTTCTCAATAGAAGGGATCCTTGGCTTCTTCCTTAATGGTGACACATCCTTCGCACGCGAAGTCGCAACTTCATTTATTGAAGACTTGACATCAGCCTTCCTTCTTTAGGGGGTCCGGCAGAACACTCCTCCTACCCACCCAGTAGATCAACATAGACTGGACCATTCTGCTTCCATCCCTCAACACCTTGGGCAGGGGGCATAGCACCAACTTTTTTTCGATACTCGCTCAACAGCAACCAGCGGCCACCGCCGCCAGTCACAACATCAACCAGCCTAGTCCCACCCAGCTGGTCCTCACCGCGAAAAAGAGAAGACAAAGAAAATATATCTTAGGATGCACAGCAACTCCTCTCTTCGACAAGCAGTACAAATTCTCCAAGATCTTTCTCAAGCTAGAAAGTAGAGAAGTTAAGTTTGCGATGTGACACAAAGTGAAGAGTAGCCCTGTATTTATACAAGTTGGACAACCCAGGTCAAGAAGGAATCGCAAGCTCATTCCTACTAGGAATCCAACTCCAACAATAGTCAGAAGCCTACACCAATTGGGAATTCGATCTGCAAAAGGAGTCCAACTCATAGAAGAAAGCCCAAACACAGGTGGAGAGTCCGAAAAAAATAATTTCATCTCCTACCTGCCACACAAGCGCCACGCAGAAGCTGGGGGGCATTTGTGGGAGCATATATTTTCGTCTCCAATCAGGGCACGCCACGTGGAAAAGAAGATTATCTCTTAAATTAATTAATTAAACCAGTTTATCTGGCTAATTAATTAATTGGGATAAATATCTTAATTAATATGATATTATCTTTATTTAAAGAGATAATATCATTAATTAAGATATTATCCTAATAAAGAGAAGATAATATCATTTAATTCAGATATTATCTTCTTAAGAGATAATATCATTTAATTCAGATATTATATTCTTAAGAGATAATATAATCAATTCGGATATTATCAAGTCCGACTTGATCCCTACGAAACCCTAGCCCCGAGGCTCCTATAAATAGACAACCTCATTCATCATTCAAAGCTCTCTCTCCTTCTCCACTCTCCATATTTTCTCCACACGGCTCTAGCCACCCAGTTTACACCCTACATATAACTCCGTACCCTTTGCTTAGCTATTGTTTTCCTACAAACACTCGAACTAACTTAGGCATCGGAGGGCCTTTGGCCAACACCCCCGGGTGTGGTCTATTTACTCCAATCTTTTTTACAGGAATCGAGGAAGAGAGAGAAGGAAGATCGAAGGTTGAAGGATCCAGAAGCGAATATTCTCCCGTGAGATTATTTGCACAAACACTACTAATCTACAAACAGGGGAGAAACATGCTAACGTTAACTCTGAGTTGTTGCAGATGACTGTTTGTCAAACGTGTGATGATGGTGACAGACGCTATGAAGATGCTTTGATCTACTGTGAAGAGTGCCTGAATTATGCTATTGATCTGTATTGTTTCCATTTTTCTTTTGTTTGTGTGTTCTTTTTTTTCTTTATAATTCAATGAAAAAGAAGTGACATTACTGTGATTTATATACCACATTATCCTGAAATAATCTCCATTTCCTGGTTATTGAAGTCTGAATTTTGTCCTTAAGAGTTAGTTGTTCGAATGCAAGATGCATGCATAAAGGGGTTTTATCCCAAGTGATCTCTGAACTTTTCATAATTTTTTATATGGGTCTTTATAAAAGGGTTTTATCCCAAGTGATCTCTGAACTTTTCATAAGTTTTTATATGTGAGTCTTTAAACTTCTAAATCAATCAATGGGTCCGTAATTTTTTGTTCCACTCATTAATTTGATCCATATAGTTACATTCCGTCAAAATATTCATTAAAATTGGTCGCATATTCGCTAAAATTGGTCACCTAATGGCACGTGACACACTTTAAAGTGTTATTTTCGTCAAATATAACATGTTCACTAATGAAAAGAAAAGGTAAATGTTACTTATTTTGCTCAACAAGGCTATTTGCTCTCCAAATTATATGTAATTCAAACGTAAAATCCTAAATAGAGAGAAGATGGTCTTGTTGATAAAAAAAAAAAATGTGAGTTTGAGAACTAAGATGACTTATATTTTGATGAAATACTCTTTTAAGTTGGTAAGTTTTGTCAGAATTTGACTAGAAGGACCAAATTGATGTGTAGACCAAAAGATGAAAAACCATAGGAATTGAGGACTTCAAAAAAGTTCAGGGATCACATATGACAAAAACCGCCACTGTAATGATGGTGAAAGTTGAAGTTGGATTAGTTCTTGAAATCAAACTTTAAAATATAAGAGCACACAAAATGACTTTTTCAAATTCTATGAAATCTTAGCTGAATGAATTCTCAATTTTTCCCTTTTTAAATGATTTTGCATGGATTGGTGATTAACTGATGGCTCTTTTTCTTTTTTCTTTTTTAAATTTATATATTTCTATCCAGCTCTTGCCTTGATCTGCCAGCAGAAAATATTTTGATGAAGATATTGTTGGAATTTTAAAAGGTTTTAAAAATTTAACCATTTTATTTATTTAATTATTTTGGCTGTTTTATTTTATTTATTATGGGGGTTATAAATATTTAATATTTAGGTTTTATTTCTGGTTGGTGAATGCCTTAATTTTATGGTTGGTGGACTTTTATGGTTGGTGAAGGTTACATGTTTTTGGATGCCTATAAAAGGCCACTCCTCCTTCACATTTGAGAAACACACAGAAACACACATATACACACAATACACACAATAACACACAATACATTATCAGAATATCACATACACATTCTAATTCTCTCCTTGTCTACTTTTACATATATTCTCTACTTTATATTATTATTATTTTGGGCAATGGTTATGTGACTTGGATACCTATATCTGTCTGTGAATGTGCTCATAGCGGATCTTGAGTTTGTGTACAAGGGGTCGTATCTTGGAGTCTTGTAGACCGTTAGTACCTGCACATAGGGAGGCTACAAAGGCTTTAGGACAGCGTCTTTGACGTGCTTCACCGTACCAAACTCACCTTCTTACTTATTATTTATTTTCCTTTTACTTACCTATTTATTTGTTTTCTTCAATTTTATTATACCTTCAAAACTTTCCAATTTGTTTATATGTTATTTATAATATAAATATTTTGTATTTGGCTTTACGGAAAGAGGAAAACTATTATTTTTTATAACAATCTAAAGCCTTTGTAAGTTAAAGTTGTTTTCTTCCCGTATTCCTAGCTTTAATATCTTTTAACTCTTTGACTGAAGCTTTTGCATTTGTATTGGATTTTCAAAATGAAAATTACGATTTATTTTGGGTATATATAGTTTGAAGCTTTCATATTGTCTATACAATTTCAACTGCTTTAAATATTGTTGGTACATTTATATGTTTATAATTTGTTGCTAACGTTTGGGAAATTACTGCTAGTGTTTGAAAATAAAACCTACCGACTAATTTATGTGGTATTATTATTATAGCTCAACGTATTATTATTTTATGTGGTGTGTCCGTTTTCTACAGCACAATTGTTTTTAAAATATATTTCAGAATCTTAAAATTGTTAATAGCATTCAAAAGCTAATTAATGACCATTGAAATAATGGAAAATATATATATTGAAGTGAGCTATGTTTTTCTAAGCTACTGTTTGTTTTAAATAGCTTCTATTGTTTCATTACGGATTACTTTATTATTACTCATTAATCAATTTACGTTGAAACATCCAATATTGAATGGTTGAAGTGTTTAAAACCGAAACGTTGAAGTGTTTCAAAATCTTTGGTCTATTTTTCCTTTTAATTGAAATTTCAAAGCAAATATATATATATATATTTAGAACAAGTATATATATTTGATTTTATTGTGTTGGGCCTTTTTACATTGCCTTCATTCATTTTGGTTGCCATCAATCTTCTTTTATATAACGGTCCCTTATTTTTTTTGTTGGACTTAATATCATTTTATTGTTCTTACTTTTGGAAGTCCTTCATACCAACGTGAGAAGCAATTATAATATATTCTTAGCACTAAAGTTTAGTGTTTGAAATTACTGTTTTAATGTTGGGTTTTTATACACTATCTTTATGTGGTTTAATGCATTATGAAGGAATAAAGCATTATTGGTCAACAGACAATTAAGTTTTCTTTTATGAAGATAAATTTGATTTGAATATTCAATTGTTGCATCCTTGCAAATCTGTGTAGTATACTACTTACTTTGGTTTCAAATTCTTGAAAGAAAAAAGGTGCAAACAGTTTTTTTTAGTTTAATTCTGAATTCAAAATCTAATATTGCGTCAGTTTTAGATTTGGCCTATCTGTGTATTCAATTTTTATATTAATTCTTATTTTCATTTATATCTATTAATTTTTGGGAAAACGTGCAGAGAGTTTATGTGATATTATTGCAAGTTTTATTGAGCCTAATTATTCTTTATTTTGATGGCTGTCATTGCTTTGAATTTGGGAGAAAAACTTACAGTTTTTTTTTGCAAGATAAATGTATCACTTTAACACCTTGGACGTTAGCTCCTTTTGATTCCAGAATTAGTTAATTGCTCTTAACTTCTTTTGGAAGCTTTTGCATTTCACATTCAATTACGAGATTTTATTTCTTTTTTTAATTTATGCAGCTTTAGTTTCAAAACTTTAATGTCAATTTCATGACATTTAGAGCTTTTATTTTGGCAGTAAAATTGTTGATATTGTTAGGTGATTATTGCCTTTAATGTTCTAATCATTTATGCAATTTAATTACATCTTTGTTTTAATGCCTTGGATTCTTTTTAAAGTTTCCAACGCCTATATATTTCGATTGTGCAATCCTTCATATTAGTTACTTGAGTTAATCTTGATACAAATATATTGAGTGAACTAATGTTCTTTTGATTATAAAGTCTTGACAGCTGCCACATTGAGTTAATTGCCATGAAGTGTACATTGTGGAATCCTCTTGAGAAAACTGAAATGAAATAATAAATTATATCACTATAAGTGGCATTAATTTTGAGTTTTGGTGTAAGGCTTTCAAACCCTAAATTTTTGAGGCATTTTTTTCTTTTGAGGCTTTGGATGGTTTTGTTGTATTTACAATGACTATCAAGATGATTGTGAGTACATATCTTATGAATTTAAAATTAAATAAATTTTGGTACAATCTTCATATATTTTGAGAATTCCCTAATTTGTGGGGGTTGAGTTTTTCCTTAACTATGTGGGTATTTGTTGGAATTTTTGTGGGTATTTCAAATACAAAATTAATATCAATACTTATTTTTTAAAATTTAATATTCCAGTTTTTGAGTGATTTGATTACCTCTTTAAAACTGAAGTTATTTTGTACATTTATTATATAAGTTTTCATATCTCCTTTATTCAGATTTATTCTATTTTAATTAACGCTCAATGCTTATGTTATTTGTGTTTCGATAATTATTAATATTTTTATTTTAAAACGTGTGGACCAATTTGTGGAAGTTGAATTTTCCTAAATGGGAACTTTAGTAATGTAATTTAATTTGTTAGTAACATTAAGCAATTTTTGCTTTTATACTGGAAAATATTAGATTCATTTCCTTCTCTCTTTCCCATATTTTTGTGTATTTTCAATTTCTTTATGCTCTCATGGGAAAGATTCATTTAGTGACATAATACTTTTTATATTTTATTGGCAAACATACTGTGTCTGTATGAAATTTGTTTCATTATGCAAGTTTATTATGAGACTAATTTATCTTCAATTTGATACAAAAATATTTGCAACTAATGATGATTTTGGCATAAAATTTTGGTAGAGACTTCTTATTGTCTTATAGGTTCATATTGAGAATCGACAAGATACAATTTCAACTTGGATATGTGATCATGATTTCAACCATTTGGAGTGCACAAAAGGGAGTAAGGGTATCCTGAAATACTCAGTGTTTATAGTTAAATTTATTTAATGAATTAATTGTTATATTGTTGTTCATAAGTGGTAGCAGGGGTACTCAAAGTTTCATGGACTTGAGAGGTACTCTTGATCAGAAGATTTAATGTATGATGTATTTCCATTATACTTAACTGTATACCAATGCGTATTTAATTTCCAATTATACTGAGGTGAAATCCATTAATTATTTGTGTGCAAGATTGTGTAGGAAATATTTTAATAACATGCAGGTTTAAAGCACGCTAAAATGGAGAACAAAGACATGACCTACATTATATATGCCTTGTGAAGGCTAGTTTTGATATGCATGCCTCGTGGAGGAGGCTATTAATGCAAAATGTCGAGGGGGATGTGCTTAAGCCCATAAGGGAGTCACCTAGGGAGGTAACCCAACTTCTGTGATTGGAGATCCCATGAAGGAAGTTCAATGTGGTAGAAACAATCCATATTGCGTGACTCATATAGCACTCATAAAACTATGGAGATATCCTTGAGATATTCTTCTGCTCATCCCTAAGGCAAAAGTGCTATTTTATGTGACGTTAGGAAGGGATTTATCCCTGAATGAGTTTCGAGGCGGGCAAACTCCCACAGGGTGCAGGTCACATGTACTCTTGGAGAACTCACCTAAGTGAGAGACGTCGTGAGGCCGCGACTATGAGAATTGGGCTATTCTCTAGTAACTCTCATGAGAATCAAGATTAGCGCATGGCCATAAATAGCGCTACCCCGCATCCAAGTCTCAACTAATACTATGTGTGGGATATGTTGAAGTTTGATCAAAGGTGCCGAGTTCAATACTGTGTACACTCAGGTTCCTCAAATGGAGACTATCATCACTAAGTGAAGGTTCAAGCCCGGAAGGCACCTACACCTATTACATATTATTATATTGCCCATATATATATTATATATTTTTCACTGTTTTTTTGTCATGGTAAAATTTTGAAAACCTTGTGGGGGATTGTTGGAATTTTAAAAGGTTTTAAAAATTTAACCATTTTATTTATTTAATTATTTTGGCTGTTTTATTTTATTTATTGTGGGGGTTATAAATATTTAATATTTAGGTTTTATTTCTGGTTGGTGAATGCCTTAATTTTTTGGTTGGTGAACTTTTATGGTTGGTGAAGGTTGCATGTTTTTGGATGCCTATAAAAGGCCACTCCTCCTTCACATTTGATATACACACAATAACACACAATAACACACAATACATTATCAGAATATCACATACACATTCTAATTCTCTCCTTGTCTACTTTTACATATATTCTCTACTTTATATTATTATTATTTTGGGCAATGGTTATGTGACTTGGATACCTATATCTGTCTGTGAATGTGCTCATAGCGGATCTTGAGTTTTTGTATAAGGGGTCGTATCTTGGAGTCTTGTAGACCGTCAGTACCTGCACGTAGGGAGGCTACAAAGGCTTTAGGACAGCGTCTTTGACGTGTTTCACCGTACCAAACTCACCTTCTTATTTATTATTTATTTTCCTTTTACTTACCTATTTATTTGTTTTCTTCAATTTCATTATACCTTCAAAACTTTCCAATTTGTTTATATGTTATTTATAATATAAATATTTTGTATTTGGCTTTACGGAAAGAGGAAAACTATTATTTTTTATAACACTAAGGATCCTAAGGAACAATGCTTTCGTTTGTGTGTTGAAAAGTACAACTTTATTCATAAATCCCGTCCCACTTTTTCATGGTAAAAAAAACTTTAGCTGTACAGACTTCCTCATGAAGATGATTTTAAAAGAATGTGACTGTAATTAATCAGCTTCTCAGTGCTAATCAGTACCATAAATGAGAAATTAATTCTCTAATTCGTTGTTGACTCGGGTTCTTGCTTAATTACATCAACAAATGAGTCACTGTGGTTTAACAAACATGCAGTTTTACTAGCTTGCTAGGACGTGAAACAATATAAGCCAGTCATTATTGAAAATCTTGAAAAGAAAATATGGAAAACATTCTAAATATATAAGAAGGAAGATTCAGAGCATGTTCTCAATCTATCTTTTTCTTCTACTTGGTAATGTCACCTTCATTGCTTTCAGGACCAGCCAAATCGACCTAAGAAAAGTTGATTTTGTTCGAGAAAAAACTCGAGGCTGTATTCACGAATTAAACTCATGTGATGGATACACACACACATATATATATATATAGTTCTATTATTTATTTGCAGCAACATACTGATTCTTTTATTTTTATTGTCCGTAAAATTATATTATCATCACCAAGATCACACTCTTGGGAATTCAGACGATTACCCTAAAACCTTTATTTTGAGAGTTGCATTTAATTTCAGGACAAATCTATTAGCTAGGAAGTTTTGACTCCTCAACATGTATGAGTTTTTAGAGCTATTCCACCGCAAGGGTTTAGCCTAGGCAAGAGGGGGTCTAGGCCCAGAAGGAAGCTCCAGCGCGGAAGATCTAGCTTGGGCAAGGCGTGGGACTCACGAGCTCGGGCAAGCCCACGGGGAGATCTAGCTTGTCCTATTGCCTTTGGGCAGCTGACGTCAGCGCTTGACACCAATATTGCATCAGCGCTGCCAGAAACCAACGGCTACAAGCCACGTGGCTTCTCTTGAAGGCTCCGATCTGAAAATCTCATCCAATCCAACAACTACCCATTTTTTGGCTAAAAAAATTGAAATTTTTTTGTAAAAAATATCAAGAAATTAAGGAAAAATTTTCATAAATACATACCAATATTATTCACTTTCCACCCCAAATCTTCATACAAATTCTTCTCCTTCCAATATTTTTCACTTTCCACACCAAATTTTCTACTACTAAATTTCATTTGTGTAAAAATACAAATGGCCTCTTCCATCGAAGCCAGAGGCTTGTGGACAAACATTCGAAGTGGTCAAAATCTTGGTGACAAGGTAAAAAAAATTTAATTTTTGTTTTATTCAATTTAATGTCATTTTGTTTGATATTTTCTTGCATTTTTAATTTCATTTTTTAATAGATTATTCAAGGCAAAACAAAAAAAATAAAAACCATTACACATGACTCTCCTCCAGTGAACAATGCCCACAGTCGGTTCCCGTAGTGTGTTCTATGTCGGAAATAATGACACTATTACGTCTTTCGAAGGAAAATACTCTCCCATGTCTTGATATGATGGAGCCGCCTACGCCAATGATTGAGTCGTTCTTGTACACGATTATGTCGGACTATGAGGACCAGGAGTATTTCAATTGTATGATGAGTGAGATGTGAATTTTATAATAAATATGGACACGTGGCAAACGAAAATCTTATCCGAAAATTTTATCTGAAATTTGAGATGTGAATTTTATAATAAATATGGACACGTGACAACCAAAAATCTTATCCTAAAATTTTATTCAAAAATCTTATCTAAAATTTGAGATGAGAATTTTATAATAAATAGTGACACATGGCAACCAAAAATCTTATCAAAATTAATCATTTAAATATAAAAAATAAATAGAAAATAAATTAAAGTAAATAGTAATTGCCATTGCCCTTGCCCATAAAGGTGGAAACAAAATTGCAAGGGCTGTCACTATTTACGTGAATAGTGACAGCCATTGCCTTGCCCTTGCCCATAAAGGTGGAAATGCTCTTAGGGTTATATAATTTTGGCAGAAAAAGTCATGATATTAGAAAGCTGCAGCAGGATATGCCCCAGAACTCAAGTATATCCTTTAAGACAAGATAATACCTTATGAACTGGAGTAAGATGAAAGCTAAAGGAGCATATATGTTTGTGTTCTCAATGTCAATATATTCTTAAAGTTTTTTTTTTTTTTTCAACTCTCATAATATTCTATTCGAAATAAGGGCGGATCCACAAAGGGGTAAGAGGGGTCAATTGACCCCTGTAAGCCCGGAATCCACCATTGGAGGCGAAGATGTTGACTCCTTCAAATTGTCCATAAATTGCTTGATGGAATGCTCCAAAGGGCACAGCACAACAGGCATATTACTTTACTTCCACTTTCAACATTTAAGTAAATGTCTTTGTCCTTTTACTTTCATTTATTTTTATATTACTCCATTTACTTAATTTTACAATGTAAATAAGAAAGTACCCCCCATTTGGATTCAAATAAAAATACTAGAAAATCAAATTCCCACCAAATCAAAATATGAAAAACTAGTTTTAGTGCAAAATACTATTTAGACTAAAAATGATGGCTCATTAAGTCAATACATACTTCATACTAAAATCCCATAAAATCAAGTTTTCTTATTTGATGTGTAAAGAATAAAAGCCGCCAAAAATTATCTTGAGAAAATGATTATTTGAAAAACCATTTTTCATACTTAGCCAATATTTTTACACAAAATAATTTTTCATGTATGATATAAATGCATGAAGGGACCTAAGGTTAATCTAGATAAAAAGCCTTAGATGTTCAATCTACAAAGAGTTTTACAAGAATAACCTAACTCTTATGTATTGAAGAAATATTTACTTGAATAAGCTCCCCCTAAGATACTAATAAGGGTCCAAAGTTTGAAGCTAGAACCCAAAAGAAATGCAGATAAAGCCCAAAATCAAAACGATGACATTCCTAAAAAATAACGTAAATGCCCTAAAATGAGTAGGATTGCGCTAATGTATGCCAGTTCTTATGTCGAATAGGACGAGACTCCTTAGGAGGTGAAGAGGATTGCGCTAATTTTTTGGTTTATTATCACATTCTTAGAGATATTTCTAGTGTATTGCAATGTGTGTCTTTTTTTTGAAGTTGATGCAGCTCTCTTTGATAATGAACATGGGTATCTTGTATGGTTTTATCTATTAACTATGAATTAGAGTATTATCGTTTCATTTCGATGGGTCTATTTTATATATAAATTTTTTTAACATTTTACACGTTGACCCCTAAAATGAAAATTCCTAAATCCACCACTGATTTGAAACCTAATATCTGTTAGCTGAGCTTCTTTTCTTGGTAAAGAAATTAAGTAGAGGGAGGATCTACAAAAGTAGAAAATGATATCATATTATATGCGGAAGTTTGACACTATCATTGACAATTGTTTTGTTCTTTTTGCATCCCATTATTTCAACATAATGCTTTTTTTTTTTGGTTGCTGAATAGTACTTATTAGATGCAAATAAAATAACTCAATAACCTGATTAATGCCATTAATCCAATCTTCAGCTTGTTGGACGGTCCCAAGCAAATGTTGAGTGGGCCTTTGATTGAGCTCTGCGCACTTTGAATTACCCAATTGCCACAAGTCCAATGGACTGTTAATAAAGTT